>NC_133459.1:73183106-73486136 GCF_048565385.1 Saimiri boliviensis
ACTCAAGCAATCCTCCCACCTTGGCCTCCCAAAGTACTGGGCCTCATTTTGTCCAAACAAAGTATTACTTAAATATAGTTTATAATTTTAAAGAAATAAAATATTGACTAATTCTGAATATGTATAAATATTTCAAGTGATAAAGACAAGTATATGTCCTCCCCCCTACTCCCCAGGCAATTTCTGGACAAAGTTTTCAGCTAAAATCAGAAGAGGGTGTATACGAGCATGTCTATGTGTGTGTTTATGTATGCTTCTAAAGCAGGCGTCCCCAAACTTTTTACACAGGGGGCCAGTTCACTGTCCCTCAGACTGTCGGAGGGCCGCCACATACTGTGCTCCTCTCACTGACCACCAACGAAAGAGGTGCCCCTTCCTGATGTGCGGCGGGGGCCAGATAAATGGCCTGCGGGCCGTAGTTTGGGGACGCCTGTTCTAAAGCATCAAATGATCTAAAGCATCAAATGATCAATCTGACTGAGCTGTCAACTTTCAATCTTTTTCTTGTATGTTTATGAAGGAAAATTTAAAAAAAATCAGAGTTCCAGTGGAAAGATACCTGGTGGAGTCAAGAGATGAGCTCTACTTTGGACTTTTCTGCTAACCAACTCTGACTTTAAGCCAGTCAGAGAGCCATTCTTGGCCTTAGTCTCATCAATTGTGAAATATGGGAACTTAAGTAGGATTTTGGTAGATTCTGTGTTTTTAAGGTAAAATAATTGCCACTTACAAGGTTTGCTTGGAAAAATCGCTGTTGGACAATCATCATCCAGTAAAAGTTGTGTGAGAGACTAAAATTAAAGGAAGAATGTTAACATTTCAAAGGCCATGTGAGGATTACTTTATACTCAATCTAAATACGTCCTTTAAAAATTGAACTCCATAATAATCTCCTTATTCCAAATTACTTCTCCCAATAATATTAATTGTAAGATTATCACACACACACACAAGGTTGCTTGACTTTCTCAAATGTCTTAATTGTAATTCAATCAAACCAACAATAATAAAATCAGATCATCTGAAAACAAGGCACATCTTCGGAGGTATGTATCTTTTTCTTAGTCACATCCTGAGTCTCTAATTTCTTTCTTTTTTTTTTTTTTTTCTAGAAAAACAGCATCTTCTCTAATTTGGAAACCATTTATATTATTTAACATAAGGATGATTTAGAATTTCTTACCTATCTCACACCTAGGTAAGGGGTTGTGGTTTTTAAAACGAGTTGTTACCAAACTGAGTTTGGAAATAAAATTCTACTTGTTACTAAGTTGCTACGGGGCTTCATCATCACATTAACGAAATGGTGACTGCAAATGACATTAAATCCTAGTTTTAAAGTAAAGATCCATCCAAGTGGAGAATTTGTTGGTGTCGGGAAATAGTAGAAGCTAATTAGCCAGACAAAACAGCCTTTCATAACACCCCAAATCTATAAAACAATGTGCTATAAATGGTGTGTGTACACACTCAGTACTCACGCATTTGTGTTTTAATGAAATTGTGTCTAATCATTTCCTAGAAGTTTTAGGAGCTTGTTCAGTAACAAATGCTCATGTTACATTTGAAATTAAAAAAAAAGTTAAATTCTTCTCTAGCTTTAAGATTAAACACACCTACCTTTACAGGCTTAGCAGTGGTCTTACAGAACTGGCGGTAGTCTTCCCAGTAGCTCTTGTCTTTTGTGTATAAAAGTTGCATTTCCACATAGGTTAAAAATTTTTCTGGGCACTTGGAGACACAGATCTGTGAAGGAACAAAGTGATGAGAACTGAACTGAGTTGAACACACCCAGGAACTACCTATAAAGTTAAGCTTATAAAGTATCCACCACAATAAAAAGCAATGCACTGTTTTCCATCTAAGAAACCTAAATCAATTTTCTTTTTCTTTTTCTTCATTTCTTTTTAAGTTTTCTAGAGACAGTGGCATGATCATGGCTCACTGCAGCCTCAACCTTCCTGGGCTCAAGTGATCCTCCCATTTCAAACCCTTAAATAGCTGAGACTACAGGCAAGAACCATCATGGCCAGCTAATTTTTGTATGTTTTGTAGAAATGGGGTTTTGCCATATTCCCCAGGGTGGTTTCAAACTCCTGAGCTCAAGTGATCTGCCAATCTCAGCCTCCCAAAATGCTAGGATTATAGGTGTAAGCTACTGTACCTGACCTAAATCAATTTTCTAGTCTTATTGTAAAAAATGAAATTTCATGTACTAGTTACCAATCTCTGTTCTTTGCTCTTGGATATTGATGTTATGTTAAAACAAGATACCATATAGTGACAGACTTATTTTCAACTTTTGATTTTGAGATCACTGTAGATCAACATGTAGTTATGAGACATAATAGGGATTTCACATAGCTTTCACTCTGTTTCCCTCAATGGTAAGAACTTGCAATAACCATAACACACTGTCATAAGCAGGAAATTAATATTGTTACTGCTATAGTTTGGATATTTGTCCCCACATACATCACGAAATTTGATCCCCAATGTTGAAGATGGGGCCTAATGGGAGGTGTCTGGTTCATAGGTGCAGCTCCACCCTGTACTTACAGTTCAGGGAGGATCTGCCCTGTTCATGAGGGGTTCATGAGGGAAGATGCCCCCTGTTCTTGTGGTGATGAGTGGGTTCTCAATCTATTAATTCCCTCAGATTTGGTTGTTAAAAAGGGTCTGGCGCCTCCCTTATCCTCTCTTGTTTTCTCACTAGCCATGGAATTTCTGCACATGCCAGCTCCTCTTTGCCTTCCAGTACGAGTGGAAAGCAGAAAGCTGAAGCCCTCAACAGAAGCAAATGCTGGCTCCATGTTTCTTGTGCAACCTGCAGAAACATGAGCCAACCAAACCTCTTTTCCTTATACTGTCCAGCCTCAGGTATTTGTTTTATAGCAACACTAAACAGAGTAAGACAGTTAGAAGCCACTAACCTTATTCAGCACTTATCTGTTTTATACACTTGTTTGTGTGTGTCTGTGTATGTGAGTAGTTCTATGCCATTTTATCAGATATGTGGTTGTGTGACCACTACCACAGGACAGTGATACTTTTAATAAAATACTTTATGATTTTAGAGTATGCTTGTGTAGTGCATATGTATTCAGGGTTAAAATCTTCCTTCCTTTCCTAAATATGAATAAAATGATGATTTAAAATTCTCTGAATATTGAACACTTATGCCACTAATAATTTTTAGTGCCAGTGAATTCTTAAACGCAATTCTCAAAAAGTAACTGTGGTTTTAGCACCTTAAGAAACTAACAGATCAGGGCTATTTGCCACGATCAATCATCAGTATGGTCTTTTACCAGCACCATCTACATGTGGGCAGAGAGGTCATCTTTGCAATTATTTTATATAATAAACTTTGGGAGCCTATCAGAGCCAAACCAGATCATTGTGCTAGTCCACGAAGCTGCCACTGAAATCCAATTAGTGACTCCACAGAGGGAAGGCAGAATCAGAGGAGATGCACTCTCTTGGTTTTGCTTTTATTTGCAATAAACAACAAAAGTCAGATGAAGCCATGTGAACTGTAGCTAACTCTTTCAAGTCTCTCCATCACTTTCAGTTCCTCCATCTGAAATACTTCTCAGCCCTGACTTGCTCCATCTCCTGCTCTAGTAATTATTCTCATTGGCCAACCTGTAGCTCAACCCATTGGCAATTAGGTAAAACACTGCTGCTTAGCTGACATCTCCTTTCTGTCTTTTGGGTTATGTTCCTGCTATGCACAAGCATTCAATTTGGGCCCTACAGCTAAGTTAGCAAGAGAATAATGAAATGCATATGCCTCAAATCTCATAGTTAATATTGTCTTGAAGCAACAGCAGTCCAATTCCTTCTAGAAATTTTGGCAGGGCAAACAACACATCTCCACATCCTCCCCTCCCCATGTATTTCCTCTTTCTCAGTCTGTCATCCACACATGTGCATGCACACACACACTCACATATGCACATGCATGTACCATTAGAGAAAATACTAGTGGCTTCATAGGTATCTTTCTAAAAAGCTGAAGAATTATTTAGGGACATTCACAGCATGCAACACACCCACATCTTTTAGAAGAAGGTTAAGATGATTATCAGTGCAAATGTCAAAAGTTCACTCTGATTAGAGCTAAGCTGAATAAAGCATTAACATATTAGAAGATATTTTACAGACATTTAGACTTCAACAATTGACTTATATGACATTGAAAGACAACTGAACTACTCCTACCAGTTACACTTAAATGGATTTATAAAAGTGAGTACTAAAAGCACTAATGCTTTCACAGGCTTTAAATGATGGTAGATACTTCTGAATTGAGACCGTATTGATTCTGTATTTATAAAGCACACACACAAACAATGTACACTACACATAGAAAAGTGCTGGGTATGCAATACATAAAAGAAAGTAATTAAAGTGATAAAACGTGGTTTGTTAAGGAGAATCACATCAACTCTCATTCTAGACACAAATGAGCTGTTAAAAAACAATACAACTGCATTTTACTTTCTTCCTCCATCAGACCAATTTGTTCCCTTCAAATAGGGTGCTGATTAGTAGCAATCAACATATAATTAGTCAAAATGAAGGTCACATTGAGGTTGGGTGTGCCGATTGATCACAGTCTCTCCTTTAAGTGCTTGTGACACATGTCTGGACCATGTCGGCAGTTAACAAGAACATAGTGCATAAAAATACAGCTCAGATCAGTAGATGCACTGTCTGAAAGACTAAATGCAAGTCTGCATTATTAGCAGCTAAAATATATTCTGACTCAGTTCTGATTCTCTGTGTAACACAAAGGGCACTTTGCATAAAGTTCTGTATCACTATTTTTATCTTTAATGCAGATAGGCTTAGCACTCAATTACAAATTAGAATTTGGTGGCTGGGAGAATGAATTACATTGAAGGTTAAAACACTACATTTGTTGTGAAGAAAACGTGATCTAGTAAATCACTCATGAAACAACAAAAAAGCATCATATGCAAGTATATTTTGTTTTATCATACAAATGATACATTTGTAGAGTATAGTGGAAAAATTCTTAACTAGGAGTAGGAAGATATTCATTCTCTTATTTGTTCATTCATTTAATAAATATTTACTGATCCCCTACTCTGAGCCTGTTATAAGTGCTAAGGATGGAATTAGTAGTGAACAACACATAAAAATCCTTGCCCTCAAGCAATTTGTCTTCTAGTAGGAGGAGACAGATAACAAATAATAAGTAAAATGTTTGTCATAAGATGGTAACAAATAGTAGTAAATAAGATGATACATGATGATAAATAAATAAGGCTGGAAAGGAGGCTACAGAGAGAGAGAGGAGTGACTGGGTGGGATTTTAATTTTAAAGAGATACTCAAAGAAGCCTCAATAAGAAGGTAACATTTGGAGAAATTCTTGAACAGGATGAGCAATCAAGACATACAGTCATCTGGAGGAAGAATTCTGTAGGTAGTGAGAACAGCAAAGTCTAAGTCTCTGAGGCAGGAGAGTTCCTGGATCCCTTCAAGTATTAATACCACAAATGGCCAGTATGACCCAAGTGCAGTGAGCAAAGGGAGTAGAACAGGGTATGTGGTCAGAGAGTGGTCAGACAGTGAAGGATGTTACAGGCCATTGTTAGGACTTTGGCTTTCATATGAGTAACTTGGGAAGCTATTTGGGGCATTTAAGCAAAGAAGAGACATAATCAGATTTATATTTAAGAAGACCACACTGGCTACTGGGTGGAAAAGAGATGGCAAAGGGAAGGGGGCAAGGACAGAAGCAGAAAGACTAGTCAGGAGATCCTTGAACTAATCTAAAAAAGAGATGATTAGCTCCTTGAACTAGGGAAGAGGTGGTGAGAAATAGTTTGATTCAGGGTACATTTTGGAGGGAGACCTAAGGAGAGCTTGAACATGGGTATGAGAGAGAGAGAAATCAAGGATAAGGTAGAAATCAAGGCATTTGGAGCTGGCATTAATTGATACAGGGAAGACGTTGGGGTGGGGAACAATTTCAGGGATAAAGTCACAGATTAGGAATTCAGTTGTGGACATATTAAATTTGTGATGCCAACTAAATATCCATGTAGAGACATAGCATGGGTGGTTGGATAGAAAGGTCTGGAGCTCAGGGAGCAGATTTATTTGGAGTTGTAAATTTCAGAGGTCAGCATGTAGATGATGTTAAACTCATGAGACAGGTGAGATCATCAAAGAAGTAAAAACAGACTTAGAAGAGGACTAAGCTTCTTGTGGGAGGGAAATGCAATGTTTAAATATGTTGGAAAAATGAAGAGAACACATCAAAAGAGACTGATGGGAGTAGCCAGAGAGTTGGAAGAAAATATAGGAGAATGTTGTGACCTGGAAGCCAGGTGAAAAAAGATATTTTAAGGAGGAGAGATTGATCAAATACTATTTTTAGATCAAGTAAATGTGGATTTAATAATAATCATTATTTTAATAATGTTGCGGTCGATGGTACTGTTTAGGGGAAATTGAAGTAGGGATAAAAGCTTGTATGAGAGAGAAAAGGATTTAGACAGATGAATGTGGACTACTCTTTTGAGGAATTTTGAAGAAAAGAGGCACATAGATATGGACTGATAGCTGGAGGGGGATGTGGGGTCAAGGGGAAAAATTGTTAAGGTGAAAGAAATAACAGCAGTGAACAAAACATAAAAATACTTGCCCTTAAGCATTTTTTTCTTCTAGTAGGGGGAGACAGAAAACAAATAATAAATAAGTAAAATATTGTAAGATGGTAATAAGTGGAAATGAATAAGATGGCAGGTAAATAATGATAGAAAGGACACTAGAGATAGAGAGGAATGGCTGGGTGGGATTATAATTTTGAATAAACAGTCAAGGAAGCCTCATTAAGAAGGTAACATCTGCAGAAATAATTGAGGGAGATTAATGATCAACCCATACACTTTGTATATTGATGGAGATAATTTAGCAGAAAAGGAAAAATGATAATAAAAGAAAACATTTCTGAAGTGATGTGCTTAAGTATATGAGAGGATGAGATTTCGTGGGCAAATGGATGTGCTGGTCTTAGAAGCACAGGCAGTTCACCCACAGGGAACTAGAGGGAAGGCAGAATGAGTATATGACATACATGAAGATAGGTAGGCAAACGGATGACAGGGTGGGAGATTTTAAAAGTTGTCTTCTGAATGCTTGCTTGAACTTGCTCAGTGAGACAGGAAGCAAAGTTAGAGGCTGGCATAGAGATTGGGAAAGAGATCTTGGAGGTTCCAAGTGAGAGGAAAAGGTGTGAAATTGTTTTCTAGGGCAGTAGGCTATAGAATGGACAAGGGTCTGTGGTTTGGTTGAGGGACAGCATTAATGGCCCACTTTAAGTTAGGTCCTGAATTTAAATGACTGCTGCATATTTTTCTCCAAGAACACACAGCTGCCTGGGTTCAGGCAGGGAGTGGACTGAGAGCTCTCTTTACAGTCAGGTTTTGCCAGGGACTTATAACTAAGTGAAAGGGGACAATGGAATTGAGAATGTGTATAAGGGAGTGATTTCACTCAGAGACTGTGGAATCTAAGTCAGGTAAGAGGGGAGATGCAAACGTGAAGGAACTGAGCGATACTTTGGATGGGTTAAGATCAGTGGTTTGCAGGTGCCAGTAATGTAAAAGAATGATTGGAGTTGAAATGTCAGAGGAATTGAGATGATCAGAGAAATCGATATTACAAAGGGGAGCAATTAATTATTAATATTGACAAGGTCAAGGGTTTGCCTTTGGGGAAGTGGATATAAGTGGTCACAGAACTAAGATACCAACATCCCAAGTGGGCTTTAGGCTCAGAAGAAGTAAGATTTCAAAAGTCTTTGAGGAGATGAGGAAACAAATAAAGCAGATTTACAAACGAATCCTAGGGACCAGGTTTGGGTATAGTTACCGGCACATGTAACCAAGAATCAAAAAAGTCAGAAGTCTACTACTAAGTTTTTGAGGTAACTATAATGCTAAAAAAAAATTTTTTTAAATTTTGTTAAAGAGAGCTAGCCTTAAGAAGCCTTTCACTGTTAAAATAATATTTGTGGTATGAAACTTGCACAAGAAGTGAGCTTCAAAGCAATATGGCCCTCAACAAAGCATACTTCCCAGTGCTCAGCAATCGCGTGGTCTGGAGGCTAAAGGACAGAAAATTATCCCCCAGGTGGCCAAGCAAAGAGCTATAGGAAGCAATGGATGAGGGAGTTCTCAGATAACACAATCCAGGTGGAATAAAAGACTGTTCTCCATTGCTGTGATCTGAAAATGGCTGTGTATTTATCACTCCTTCTTTTCTAAATGGGAGTTTGTAATTCTAATTTTTCTGTCCTTGTCACTCGTTGTACATATAGTGTCAAGACTTGATAAAGAGAACTATGCATCATCTATAGATCCCAGGCTTTGAGTTAAAAACAGTACTACATGAGGCTATGGGTTCTCCTTTGGGAAGAAAGGTGTTCTAGAGGACAGAGAGGTAGACTATAGAAGATACACTTAACTATTCATTGAGGTTTGTGTCTCTTATTCCATTTGTTCCATGGTATAGAAAAGGCAGCTCAGCTCACAGCTACACTGCTCAATTCCCTTCTCCTTGAATCTGGGTGTAACCTATCTTTTGTGGGATTAGAAAGATTGAAATTTCTTTTTTTATAACCTTTAAGTTCAGAGGTACATGTGCTGGTTTGATACGTAGGTAAACTTGTGTCATGGGGGTCTGTTGAACAGATTATTTCATTGGCCAGGTATTAAGCTGAGTATCCATTAGTTTTTTTTCCTGATCCTCTTCCTCCTTCCACCCTCCACCTTGTGAGAGGCTCCAGTGTCTGTTGTTCCCCTCTTTATGTCCATATGTTCCCATCATTTAGCTTTCATTTATAAGTGAGAACATGTGGTTTTTGATTTTCTGTTCTTGTTTTAGTTTTCTAAGGATAATGACCTTCAGCTCCATGCATTTCTCTGCAAAAGACATGACCTCATTCTTTTTTATGGCTGCATAGTATTCCATGGTGTTTATGTATCACATTTTCTTTATCCAGTCTATCATTGATAGG
This sequence comes from Saimiri boliviensis, assembly GCF_048565385.1. Classification (NCBI taxonomy): domain Eukaryota; kingdom Metazoa; phylum Chordata; class Mammalia; order Primates; family Cebidae; genus Saimiri; species Saimiri boliviensis. Next base: position 73,192,170 of record NC_133459.1, read on the forward strand.
CATTTAGGTTGATTCCATGACTTTGCTATTGTGAATAGCACTGCAGTGAGCATACATATGCATGCATCTTTTAATAGAATGATTTATATTACCCTGGGTACATACCCAGTAAGGAGAATGCTGGGTCAAATGATATTTCTGTCTTTAGGTCTTTGAGGGGTGTGATCACTTACAACCAGTTTGTGTCTGTGGCATATGAGTGGAAATGCAATGTGTAAAACTTCTTATCCAAGGCTTTTAAGAGCAGGAGTGTTTTGTTCACCCTCACCAAGTCCTTTTTGTTATTGGATGCAGATGATAGGGAGGATTTAAGGAATTGCAGAGTCACCCTTAAGTGCTTAAGCCACCCTTAAGATGGAAGGACCCTGAAGGAGAGTACCTACTGATCACAAACACCTGCCTTGTACTGTTACGTGGTCAAAAAATAAATGTTACTGTGTGAAGTCACTGAAAAACTTGGGTTTATTAGTTATAGTAGCTAGCTTTACTCCTAATACAATGCTGATCTTGATAAAAAAAAGTCTCCATTTCTCTGGGCTGCAAATATTTATTTATAAAAGTAAGTGGTTGTACAAGACAATCATTGAGTTTCCTAAGTGATTCTAAATTATTAATTTCTGCTTAGTTTTGATTGTATAGAAACAAATATAAGCTCATATTTATGTCTTCCCATCTTCTAGAAATTTATAATTCACACACACACACACACACACACACACACACAGAAAGAGAGAGAGAGAGAGAGAGAGAGAGAGAGAGAGAGAGAGAGAGAACTCAAATAGAATTTCTGAATTTTTTAATCCAAGAATATTTGGAATGGCTGACACCATCAGTGAGTCACCTTTTGCCTTACCTGTGTGGTAGGGCACTGCAGGTTTAGCATCACCGAGGGACTGGTACAACGTAACAGGTTAAAGTAAAACAAAATGGTCTTGTTCCTGTTAAGAAAGAAAACAACATAATCTTTTTAGTGACCATGGAAATGTTCCATATCATTTCAGGCCCTGAACACTTTTGATAAATAATCTTTAATAAGTGGCTTCATTATATCTAAACAGCTGAAATATATTCCCCCTCTGCCTTAAGTACCTAACTTTTAAATTTTTTAATAGTAAAAAGTTGAAGTAATCAAACTCTCCATAAACTTTGGGTATGCAAATCTATTTAACCAATTTCAATATTCACATTGAAAATAACGTTAAAGAACATATTTAATGGATGGTGAAATTCACAATACGTCAATTTTAGGAAGCAGATTACTAAAAAGTATTAACATATAATTTGATTTTAATTTTATAAAACAGATATAACATGAAGAAACAAATTATTACATCTGAATCTTGAGATTATATTTCAATTTTTGTGCTTTTGTGGATTTCTTAAAGTTAATATATATTACTTTGATAATCAAAAAACATAAATGAATTAAGTGTATTTTCTCTCTGCTGAAAATTATAGCCAGTAGTAGACTAATGGAGCAGGTTGATATTCATTATCACTAATTTTGAGTGGTATATTACTCTGCCATCTAGCAAGCCATGGTTCTCTTGAATCCCAATCTTCTCATCAGTAAAATGAAAATAATGCTATTCCTACCTACTTCACAGAGGCGTTGGAAGGGCCTAAATAATGTGCAGTGGATTTCAGGTAAGTGGTTGCCCAACTTCAGCATGCCCAAGGAAAACCTGAAGTGTTGGTTCAAAATCTTGATTCCTGACTCTTTCCCAAACCCAGGAGTCCAGATATTTAGATATGGGGCCCAGAAATTAGTATCTTTTCTTCTAAGCTCCCCAGTGGATTTAGATACAGTGTTCTGTAAACCTTATCTTAAGAAATACAGCCCTAAGTATTCAGGAAGAATGTTTCCTAGCTCTTTGTCAATACCCCAATTAATGTGACTACATGCATAGCACAAAATGTAATGGGCTATTGAGCAATACTTTTCCTATTGACTCAAAATCAGTAAGTAGGATCCAAATCTAAGGATAAAGAAAGTTTTCCACAAGAAATTAGGGCTAGATCCTTAAATCACTTCTACCCACTTCCTACTTCTGTCTACACAAGCCAAGGGTGTGGGGAGAGAGGTGGATCGGAGGCAGTGCAGTTGGCAGGATACAACCAATGATTGCAGTCAATAGAACTTTCCTTTCCATCCTCACCAAGGAGAGGATGAGTTGTTTCTTCCAAATCCTGTTATAGAGGGTTCTAAAAGACTCTCTCATAGAGACTAAAGGTGCAGTAAGAAGGGTAGACCGACATCTAATTTTCTAATTGAACATCTCTTATGTGGCAGACCTGCTAGTCCTGCTAGTCAGCCTTTCATGCCCATTTCAGCAGGGAGAAATGAGACCCAAAGAGACCACGAGAGAACTGAAAAAAAGTCAATGAGGCAGAAAGAGGTCAGTAGTAAAACACCCCATCATAGTAGGATATGGAGTCAATAAATGGGCTCGAGTCTCCCTGGTGGTACCTCACCTGACATTAAGAAACTGGAGGTGGCTGGGCATGGTGGCTTACACCTGTAATCCCAGCATTTTGGGAGCCCAAGGCAGGTGGATCATGAGGTCAAAATATCAAAACCATCCTGGCCAACATGGTGAAAACCTGTCTCCACTAAAAATACAAAAATTAGCCAGGCATGTTGGCACACATCTGTAGTCCCAGCTGCTTGGGAGGCTGAGGCAGGAGAATTGCTTGAACCTGGGAGGTAGAGGTTGCAGTGAGCCAAGATTGTGGCACTGCACTCCAGCCTGGTGACAGGGCAAAGGTCCATCTCAAAAAAACAAAAACAAAAACAAACTGTGGAGATGAGTCACCATGGATGTAGCTGAAGGGGTTTGGAAGAGAGCAAACCAAAGCTGATCACTTACATCAAAGAGCTATACCATGAGGACTTCCTCAGAAAATGTCCACCTGCACTCTATGAGAGCCAGCCCTTGGATGCCTGCCCCAGTGAGTGTTCATGGCTGGTCAGTTATGTCCTAGCCACAGTGACAACAACAACAGCAAAGCAAGTCCACAGAAACATCCCAGTTCTTTTTTCTTTAGTAAGAATGGGCAGTAGCCAGGAAAATAATGCATCATCGCTTTTCTTCTCCTTCCATCTCTCACAGCATAATGAATGAGCTGGAACCAGAAAGGAAGAGAGGAGATGAGAAATAGCAGGCCAGGTCCTCTCTCCCACTCCAAGTTCTTTGGCAGAGTCAAACCTGAGCTTGCAGATTGGAAGAAATAAAACTGAAATCTTAAATTGGACTACATTGAACTTTTAACAAGAGAAAGTGTCTGAAAGCTATGTAATTTGCCCGAAATATCTAAGTGAGAAGGGAGATCTGAAGAAGCATTGTTAAAGGCAATGATATGAGAAAAATAAACCCATTCTATGTTTGCATCCCACTGATTTCAAATGGCTGCTGAAGCTGCTTATAAATTCATAATAAATATGTACAAGGCTACTACTTTGAGATCTACAAGTGTTAGCTTGAGTATTTCACCATCCAAGCAACTACATCCTCAACACAGGCTCACATTGCATGTGATTCAAATTTGCACTTAAGCAAATGAATAAATTATACGTATCATGGATCACTGGGATCCCTTGTGGGTCGTTAAAACTGTGACTGGTAAATCAGTAAGTGCCAAGAGTTCACCATAAGTAAAATTGATTTATAAACTGCAAACTGCTATATAAACTCAAGTTATTCACCAGATTATATTATCCTCAAGGGTAAGGTTTATACCTTATTCATCTTTACATCCCTACCTTGCCAGAACTTAACCTCATACTTGGCCCACTCTAGACACTTATCAGCTGTTTTGGAATGAATGGGACCAATTCCAAAATAAGTTTTTGAAGAGATTTATTTCAAATTTTTTTTTCGAGTAAGTCTTAAAATCATCCTTAGTATTTCAGCACAAAGCTACAGTCATTTTACTACAGCCTCTGATATTCTCAAATTTCAGTGGACCTCAGATTTTTTAGGTGCAAAGTAGATGGTGGTGGTGGCAGCTGAGCAATTCTGTGGGAGTAACTGAGGAAGTAACTCATAATTTAACTTAAATTATATTTCTATCAAGAAATAGAATAGAAACAACAGCAAACTACTAGTTCAACATGATGTACCAGGCACTTAAGCCTATCTTTCTTCTTTCCTGAGACTCAGTGGAATAAAATAACGAAAGTACCAAAAAATGAATAAACCTCACCACACAAGATAAGAATGTGGAGGATGTGATTTGCTCACAATTGTAAGGGAGAGTTCAGCAATATTTGGAGCATGGGATGCATATTGAAATGTGCTCAACAATGAATGCCCCATACAGGGGTATAGAGACAGTGGGACAGAATTTGCCTGCTAGAAATCATGAAACATGCTAGACTCAGAGTTGAGAGCGAGAAATGTAGCCAAAGCAGAGAGATTAATTGAAAGTTTATACACAGATTTTTAGTGCAAATCAGAACCACTGTGTTTCATCCAGACTTCTATGCTTAGAATTCCAGCATTCAGGGGGGGAAAAAAACAGGCAGAAACAGATACCCCTTTTGTTGAATGAACCTTCTGAGGATAGCAAAGGTTTTTGTGAAATTCAGGACTCCAGCCTATACCCTTTCATTTTATGGCAGGGGTGTCCAATCTTTTGGCTCCCCTGGGCCACACTGGAAGAAGAAGGATTGTCATAAGCCACACATTAAAAAAAAAACCACTAACACTAATGATAGCTGATGAGCTAAAACTAAAATTGCAAAAAAAAAAAAAAAAAATCTCATAATGTTTTAAGAAAGTTTATGATTTTGTGTTGGGCTGCACTGAATGCCATCCTGGGCCACATGGGGCCTCTGGGCCATGGATTGTAAAATCCTGTTTTATGGCATTTTGAAAACCAGTGCCTGACATACACCTTCCCACCAATTCATTCTGTAACGGAACATGACAGTCAACACAGCCCCATCACCCTAAATGGTGCAGAGGCCTTTTTGGTAAGATGACCAACTAATACAGCAGCAAAGTATATCCACCCAAACAACCCAGTCCTTTTTTCTTCAGTAATGGATAATCGAGTAGTATCAGACATATATGAGGAATGTAAATGGATAACTTTTATATTTCTAATACAGATGGGGTTTCGCCATATTGGCCAGGCTAGATGTCTTCACATTTCTGAAAGGAATTGTTTTTAAAGCTACAATTCTATAGCTACACCATCAATCAAATATAAAGAAAGAAAAGAAAAGACGAAGAGACAAAAAAAGATGCTTAAAGAACTCAGCAAGTCTGCTTCTTATGCTTTCTTTTTTTAGGAAGGTAATTGAGAATATTCTCTATCAAAACAGGGGGGTCCACAGAAAGAGAAGCAGCCTTTGGATATAGGAAACAATAAATTTACATGCTTATACTAAAAATTATTTATATATAATTAAAAATTTAACTGGGCATTCTGTACTTTTATTTCATAAATCTGATAACTCTAGAAAAAGACAATTTAACAAGATAGAGAAGCCCCAGAATTAAAGCTATGCGATAGGCCTACAATTTGCCAGGTCCAGAGTAAAGCAAAAGATGGCACTCTGCAAGGCAGACCTTCAGAAAAAAAGGGGTTCTCTGAAAAATAGTGTGATTGAGATGGCAAAAAAAAAAAAAACCACAAAAAACAAAACACACACACACAACATTTTCCTGATGCAGGCAAATCTTGTGGGGAAAAAAAAAAGTGCTAGAAAGTCACTATTTTGAAGCCAACTAAAATGTGAGATGATCCTATACTGCTAATGAAGTGTGAGATTGGGCTTTGATATCAAGGACATGGTACAAATAAGAATGTAATGGCTTGACAGTGAATATGGTTTGCACACTTATAACAAAGCAAGTTTTCTGCTTCTTGGGTTTTTTTTTCCATATCATTTTCAAATACTGGAACCAACCTACCAACAGAATATGCAAGATTCTGTTGAAGTTGCAGAACTGAACATAATGGTGACAAATTTGATCATGTAAAATGGCATTTACAGAAAGTGTATTTCCAGAAAGTAAAAGGTGAAAGGGAAAGAAAAGGTAAACAGAAGGGTAGCAAGGATAATATCCTCCTAAATAAAGATGAGCCAAGACATGAACGAAAGTAGAAACAGGAAGTAGAATGAAAGAACAGGAAGTAGAGGTATTCCACGCTATCTACAGTCATGAAAGTAACTGTAAGGTAATCTAAAAGTAGTCATTTAACTACCAAATATGGGAGGAGGGGATCAGAAAAAGAGATAATGTGTAAAAGTTAAACATCTTCATTTTCCATAGCAGTCTGTCAAAGGATATTATCTAAAGTTAAAAAGCACAAGTAAAATAAGCTTATTATTTAAAGCTCTGCAAAAACAAGCTTCCAGAAGAACTAAAACCAGAGAGAGAAGAGATTGTCCCAGTGAAAGAAAAGTGTGGGTGAGGAGTCCTAAGATGAGAGACCATTGCTTTTATTACAAACTCTTTATTACTGTTTTGTTTTCACATGCATATATTATTTTGATACAAATTTTAAACATTAAACCAAATTGTGTGTGGAGGCTGGTAGTATGTTCAATCCAAGAGATTTGTGAGATACCCTTGCCATTTTGTCAGAGGTCAGTGAATAGAAAACTAAGTTGTTATTGCTTCACATAGATGCTGTATCAAATGCAAAGCTTAAATGGGAGGGACTTCAAGATGGTTGACTAGAGGCATAGAGAAGCCACCTTCACTACAAAGAAGAACCAAAATAACAAGTAGATAATCACACTTTGTATAGATCATCTAAGTGAGAATGTTGAAATTCAACAACAAAGTGACAGGAAACACCTAAAGCATGGAGGGAGAGTGAAGAGGTGGCATACTCAACCAGGATCAGCTGGGAATCTAGAGAGACTTTCCAATGCAGGAAAAGGGTGAGAAACCCCTAGCAGTCCACATTCCCAACACAAACTTCTGCTATTCTAGCCATGGGTGAGCCCCTTGACCTACTCAGGCCTTGTGACTAACATAGCAAATTGCCTGGAGACTGCACAATAGCATTGCTTCGGAAAGAGAACTCCTCCCTGAATTCTAAGAAGAAATAGCAAGGCACCATTTTCAGAGGCCGGTACCTATCATACTGCATCCTGTCCTAGGGATCATTAACCCTTGTATCTCCACATCAATGGAACCCCACTGATATCCCTTACTGGCAGCCAGGTGCTACTGATGGCTGCTGTCACCAAGGCCAAAGTGGAAGCCATTGGCAGTGATCCCACTGTGCCCAGCGTCAGGGCCACCATATATTTACAAGTTCCCTGAGGAAAGACTATTCTGTTTGTAGCTGCTGCCTAAGGCCAACTGTGTGATTATTAAAAATTAAAATCATATCAAGTTTCTTCTTAGACCACAATAGAATACAATTATAAATCAATAATAATGAGAGGAACTTGGGAAACTGTATAAATACATGGAAATTAAATAACATGCTTCTAAATGACGATTAGGTCAAGAAAGAAATTTGAAGAATATTAAAAAATTTGTTGAAACAAATGAAAATCAAAACACAACATACCAAAACTGATGGGATAGAGCAAAAGCAGCACTAAGAGGAAAATTTATGGCAATAAACACCTACATCAAAAAAGTAGAAAGACAATCTAACAATCTAACAATGTACCTCAAGGAATTGGAAAAGCAAGAACAAACCAACCCAAAGTTAGTAAAAATAAATAAATAAAACTCAGAGGAAAACAAAATAGAGACTAAAAATATGGAAACAATTAACAGAACATAGTTTTTATTTGAAAAAATATAAAATTAATAAGCTTCTAGCTAGGCTAACCAAGAAAAAAAAGAGAAAACTCAAAGAAATAAAATCAGAAATAAAAGCGGAGACATTACAACTGATACCACAGAAATGCAAAAGGCTGTTAGAGACTGTTATGAAAAACTATACACTAACAAACTAAAAAAAAAAAAAAATGGATACATTCATGGTCACATACAACCTACCAAGGTTGAATGAAGAAACAGAGAAACCAAACAGACCAATAACAAGTAATGAGACTGGATCAGTAATACAAAGTTTCCCCACAAAAAAAGTTCAGGACCAGATGGTTTCACTGCTGAATTCTATCAAACTTACAGAGAAGAATTAAAACCAATTCTCTTCAAACTATTCCAGAAAATTGAAGAGGAGAGAATTATTTCTAAGTCATTCTATGATGTCAGCATTGCTCTGATACCAAAACCAGACAAGGACATAGGAAAACAAATAAACAAAACACACACCACACACACACACACACACACACACACACACACCCCTACAGGTCAGTATCCCTGATAAACATAGACGCAAAAATCCTCAACAAAATTCTAGCAAACTGAATTCAGCAACATAGCAAAAAGGTAATTCACCATGATTAAGTGGGATTTATTTTTGAGATGAAAGGATGATTCAACATATGCAAATCAATAAGTATCACATCAACAGAATGAAGGACAAAAACTATATGATCACCTCAATAGACACTTTTAATAAAAAAGCATTTGATAAAATTCAACAGCCCTTCATAATAAAAACTCTCAATAAACTAGGCATAGAAAGAACATACTTCGGCTGGGTGTGGTGGCTCTCTCCTGTAATCGCAGCACTTTGGGAGGCCAAGGTGGGTAGATCATAAGGTTAGGAGTTCAAGACCAGCCTGGCCAACATGGTGAATCCTGTCTCTACTACAAATAGAAAAAGTAGCTGGGCATGGTAGTGTGTGCCTGTAATCTCAGCTACTCAGGAGGCTGAGGCAGGAGAATTACTTGAACACAGGAGGCGGAGGTTGCAGTGAGCACCATTGCACTCCAATGAGAGAGAGAGAGAGAGAGAGAGAGAGAGAGAGAGAGAGAGAGAGAGAGAGCACGAAAGAAAGAAAGAAAAAAACGAACTAACATTCCTCAACATAATAAAGGTCATATATGACAAAGTCATAGCTAATATCATAACAAATAGAAAAGCTGAAAACCTTTTCTCTAAGAATTGGAACAAGACAACAATTTCATCACTCCTATTCAACATAGTATTCAAAGTCCTAGCCAAGAAAAATCAGCAAGAGGAAGAAATAAAAGACATCCTAATTGGAAAAGAGAAAGTAAAATACCCATCTACGCAGATGACGTAAACTAAATCTGGAAAAACCTAAAGACGCCACTGAAAACTTTTAGAACTGGTAAGTGAATTTAGTAAAATTGCAGGATACAAAATCAACATGCAAAAATTAGCAGCATTTCTACACAACAATAATGAATTAGCCAAGAAAGAAATAAAAAAGGCAATCCCATTTACAATTGCTACAAAAAAATACATAGGGATAAATTTAACTAAGGAGGTGAATGACTTCTATAAGAAGAACTACAAAACACTAAAAATATTGAAGAGGATATAAACAAAAAGACACCCCATGCTTATGAGATCTGAATAATTAACATTGTTAGAATGACCATATTACCCAAAACAATCTGCAGATTCAACACAATCTCTACCAAAATACTAATGTCATTTTCACAAAAATTTATTAAAAAGTCCTAAAATTCATATGGTACCAAAAAGGAGCCTAAATGTCCAAAGCAGTCCTGAGCCAAAAGGAAAAAGATGGCAGCATCACATTAACTTTAAAATGTATTCCAAGGCAATAGTAACCCAAACAGCATGGTATATCAAAACACACATAGAGCAATGGAGCAGGATAAATAGCCCAAAAATAAATCCATTTACAACCAACTGACTTTTGACAAAAGTGCCAAAAACTACACTGGGGAAAGGACATATTCTTCAATAAATGATGCTGGAAAAAATTTGCATATCTATATGCAGAACAAAACTGGATCCCTCTCTTTCACCATATTCAAAAATTAACTAAAAATGTATTAAATACTTAAACATAGGACTCAAAATTATAAAACTACTATAAGAAAACATAGGATAACACTTCAGGACATTGTTCTGGGCAAAGATTTTATTGATGACCCTTAGAAGCTCAGGCAACCAAAACAAAATAAGACAAATAAGACTATATTAAACAAAAAAGCTTCTGTATAGTAAAGGATATAAATCAACAGAGTGAAGAGACAACTTGTTTAATGGGAGAAAATATTTTTATACTATTCACCTGATAAATGACTAACATCCAGAATGCACAAGGAACTCAAACAATGCAACATCTAGAAAACAAATAATCACATTACAAAATAAGCAAAGAATATGAACATACATTTCTCAAAAGAAGACATACTAATGACCAGAAGGTAATAAAGAAAAATGCACAACATCACTAATCACCAGGAAAATGCAAATCAAAATCATAATGAGATATCATCTTACCCCAGTTAGAATGGCTATTAGTAAAAACTCAGAGAAAACAGATGCCGGTGAGGATTCAGAGAAAAGGGAGCTCATACACTATTGGTGGGATTGTAAATTAGTACAGCCACTATGGAGAATTGCATAGTGATTTCTCAAAGAACTAAAAATAGAACTACCATATGATCTAGCAATCCCACTATTGGGCATTTATCCAAAGAAAAGGAAATCGGTATATCAAAGGAATATCTATACCTCTATGTTTATTGCAGCACTACTAACAATAGCCAAGATATGAAAGCAACTTGTATTCTTTGGCAGATGAATGTATTCAAAAAATGTGTAATACTCTTCAGCCATAAAAAAAAAAAAAGAATGAAATCACATCTTTGCAGCAACATGAATGGAAGTGGAGGTCATTATGTTAAAGGAAATAAGCAAGGCACAAATAGATGAATATCCAATGTTCTCACTCATATTTAGGACCAAAAAAGTTGATATCATAGATGTAGAGGTTGGAAAGGGTATGTGAGTGGGTCAAGGACTGGGAGTGAAAAGAAGGTGGTTAATGAGTTAATAGGTAATGGGTACAAACAAACAATTAGAAGGAATACATTTTAATGTTCCATAGCATGGGAAGATGACTAGAGATAGCAACAATGTATTGTATATTTCAAAGTAGCTAGGAGAGGGGACTTGCCTGTAATCCCAGCTACTCAGGAGGCTGAGGCAGGAGAATTGCCTGAACCCAGGAGGCGGAGGCTGCCGGGAGCTGAGACCGTGCCATTGCACTCCAGCCTGGGTAACAAGAGCAAAACTCCGTCTCAAAAAAATATGTTGTTAACACATAAAATAATAAATACTTGGGTGATGAATACACTAAATACCCTGACTTGAACATTACACATTCTATGCATGTAACAAAATATCACATGCACACCATAGATAGGTACAAATATTACATATCAATTTTTAAACATCTTAAATAGAAGAGCATTGTCCTCTTAATCTTTCTTGTTTCCTTATGTGAACCTCATGGGACCAGGTATTTCAGTCTTAGTAATGGTGCTGCATCAGACAATGTTCAAAGTTATTTTAGCACAACCTTTACAAGCTGAAGTTTTTGTAGTAGCCAGTAGGTGGCATCAAAAATCAATCAAGTTCTTGCTGTGTGTGTGTGTGTGTGTGTGTGTGTGTGTGTGTGTGTGTGTGTGGAAATCTCAAAGAAAAGGTCTGTACCTAAGTGTCATGAACAACTTTCCTGGAGCTCAAGAGGCAAAGAAGTTACACACAACAACAAAGCACTCCGTTTTTCTTTGAAGTCTCTGTTTCATCTCTTTTGACACTTTAAAAACCCCTGGTGTTTCTCCTAGAGTCTTTTTGGTTACATAAAATACAAAAGGCCAAACACTACATCTCAAATATTATCACACCACCTCTAAACATGGACTTTATGCTCAGTTATTAAGGAATGCCTTCCAGAGTTGAGAATCAAAGGATTGCCTTAAGTACATCATGACAATGGTTAAAGTCTAACAAGTAAGCTCCTCCATTTTAGAGCTGCCTAAATTTCTTACACATCTCTCTCTCTCTCTCTCTCTCTCACACACACACACACACACACACACACACACACACACACACATTTATTTGTGGCGTTTTAGAACATGTAATGACACTTTTTACAAGCTATGTTCAAGATTTTTAGTTCTGGGTTAAACAAGTAAAATGGAAAAGCAAGTTCACTGCAACTCTGTCCGTGTGCAGCCTAAACAGCCCAAGATTTAGGGTTAGAATGTGCTACCTTTGCCATTTAATAGACAGTTGAACCTTAGCAAGTACTTTAACCTTTCTGAATTTTAGTTTCCTAAATTTCTAAATGGTAGTAATAGTAATCAGACTCACTCAGTAGTGTTGTTGAGGATCTGATCAGATCCTTAAGCTGACTTGCACTTTGGGAGCAAGTCATTCTTATCTGTGTTACTCCATTTTTCTCATTCATTTCCCAATGAATTTACTCAGCACTTATTGTACTGCCAGACAATGCTGTAGGTTCTGAGGATACAACAGTGAAAAAGACAGAGAATGGTCCTGATTTCAAAGAACTCTGGGTCCAGCCAGGGAAGATAAAACTAACCAATTAATAACCAGGATAAATGCAGACAGCGATGAGTATCTAAGACAGTAAATCAAGATCTTGTGCCAGAGACTAGGGAAAGTAGTGGTGGAGTTGAGTGTGGCTGTTTCGGATGAAACTGTCAGCACTATATTTTAGTTTTAAGATAGCACACTGCACTTAACACAATAGATTGAAATCCTCAGCTTTCTTTACTCTATCCCTGAAGACTAAGAGACTTTTGAAGAAAAAAATCTGTGTCTTATTCGCTCTAGTATATTGCATAGTGGCTGGCCTATTGGAGGACCTCGACAATGATGAGGTATGGAATATGAACGTGCTTTATAAACAGAAAGCCAATGCATATTTCTCCTTTACATGACTATTTTCTCATTTAATTTTGGCTTCATTATCAGGAAATTAAGACTGAGGTAGCTTGTGTTCCATGCCTATAGGTCAGTGCTATTAGGAGGTAAAGTCAGAATTTGACTCCAGGGTATATATTCTTTTGAAAAAATGTTTACTTTTTTTTCTTTTAAAAGGGCTTTAATAACGAAGACAATCTCTTGTCTCGGCATATATACTTCTCTTTTAAATTCTTTAACTTTCAAAAATTTGGGGGGAATATAAAAGTAACATACATTTTTGGTAGAAACTTGTAATGCATAGAAACATAAAATAAAATAAAAATACTCATAATTTTCTTTCATTAATCTATAATGATACCTGCCATTAATTTTTTTATTTTTATTTTTGAAAATTCAGACAAGGTCTGGCTCTGTTGCCTAGGCTGGAGTGCAGTGGTGCAATCTCAGCTCATTGCAACCTCCACATCCTGGCCTCAAGCCATCCTCCCATCTCAGCCTCCCGAGTAGCTGACGCTACAGGCACTCCACCATGCCCAAAGAATTTTTGCATTTTTTTTTTTTTTTTTTTTGTAGAGATGGGGTTTTGCTATGTTGCTCAGTCTGGTCTTGAACTTCTGGGCTTAAGTGATTAGCTTGCCTTGGTTTCCCAAAGTGCTAGGATTATAGGCATGAGCCACCATAACTGGCCTAACTTTTCAATTAAAAAAAAAGCTTAATATTTTTCTACATACATGCTTATTGTGAACCATTGAAACAGCTCAAGAAGGCATAAGGAAGCAAAAATGTTCTTTTAAAAGTGTAAAATGGATTGGGTCACTCTTGCTGAACACCTTTCTCTGTCCTACTCTGCACTTATAAATAATCCAGATACTTTATCAGAGTCTATAGGACAGACAAAATATGACTTCTACCTGTTTCTCAGACATCTGCTTATTCCACCACCCTCTTTGCCAGCTACCTTTTGGCCTCCTGGATTCCTTCTCATCCTATTCCTGGAGTATCTTAGGGGTGCTCATGCCTCAGGACCTTTGCACTTATTGCCCTGGCTTGAATGTTCTTCCCAGGGCTTTTGAAAGGCTGGCGTCCTCCTGGTCTTCCTAACTTAGTTCAGAAGTCACCTCCTCATGAAAGTGCTCCCCTAACCCCATAACCACCAATCATTCTCCATTAATCCTACAATTCTATAAATATACTCTTGCATTTTCCTTGGTTACTTTTATGGTTTTATATTTTATATACAAAACCATCATTGCTTTAGTATTTCTTTTGGCATAAGACATGAGATAAATATCCAATTTTATTTTATTTTTGTGAATGGCATTTCAGTTAATTGAATACCATTTATTTAATAATCTTTCTTTCTGGTACTGATTTGAAATCCATCTTTATCACGTTCAAAATTTATATTTTTAATCGGATTTATTTCTGTCTGGTTTTATGATGGTTCCACACTGTTATAATAATATTACTATTATGATGTATTTATTCCAATATTTTCCCTTGATACCATTTTATAAGATTTGGCTGTGTCCCCACCCAAATCTCATCTTGAATTATAGCTACCATAATTCCTACATGTTGTGGGAGGGACATGATTGGAGATAACTGAATCATGGGGGCGGTTTCCCCATACTGTTCTCCTGGTAGTGAATAAATCTCATGAGATCTGATGTTTCCTAAATAGAAACCCCTTTCACTTGGTTCTCATTCTTTCTTGTCTGCCACCATGTAAGACATGCCTTTTGCCTTCCACCAGCCATGTGGAACTGTGAGTCCATTAAGCCTCTTTTTCTTTATAAATTACCCAGTCTCAAGTATGTCTTTATCAGGAGTGTGAAAACAAACTAATGGACTTTATTTTATACAATAAAACTTATGCTTACAAAGTTTTTAATATTAATTAAAATCTTACATTTCTGTAAATATTTTACAACTGAAAGTCTAAATATAATTTAGAATAACATTAAAGTTTTAAATAATACACATTTATTATAAGAATTAAAACAATCACAAAGCTTAAAAATGTACATTAGAGCAGCTTATAAGATTCAGAAACAAATATATAAATTTACATATCATTTATATTTATTTATATTTATATATTTATTATTTGTTATATAATGTTTTATTTCTATTTCAGTCCATATACAAAAATAAATTTTAAGGAAATTAGAAATTTAAATATAAGCAGGAAGCCATCAAAATACTAGAGAACTATTGGAGAATATTATTTTCAGGGGGAGAAATGCAATGATAACATATCCGCCAGAAACTATAAGGAAATATCAACAGAATCAACTGTTGAATATATGAACATAATTTTCAGTGGCCCCATTATATTTCATTAAATTGATAGGCCGTAATTTATTTTCATCCACGTATTGTTGGATATCTGTGTAGTTTCTAATATATTTTTATTTTGAATAATACTTTAATGAACATGTGTGGGTTAAGCGAGGATTATCTTTGAAAGATCATTATGTACTGAAATTTGTGCTGTCACATTTTTGTTTGACATAAGTAGGTCATTGGCTTAGGTCTGGAGAACTTATTGTTACAAATTCCCTTTTAAAAATAAACCCTCTTAAAGAACTAGAGATTTAGAGATTTGTATGGTTTCTTTTACCACTTGGTGCTCTCTTTGTCCTTTATAGTATAAAGGTTGCAAAGGTTTTGTCGGCAATGTCTAGGATTTTCTGAGTTATTGAAGTTAAAATAAGAATTACCTCCCTGGATCAAAATTTAGTCTAGTTGTCTCTAACAGGCAATGAGGAGTCAACTAGTCCCCTGTATATTTATCCTGACATGATTAGGGATTTGTCCCCTCCTTAAATTTCTGGGTTTTCTTGATTATGATAATTCTGCTTCATGAATTTTGTTAACCTTTTTCTGAATCTGTTTTTTTTTTCTTTTTATTTACATTTTTAGATTGTTTTTCAAAATATCAATAGTTTTTTAGGTACAGATGGTTTTTGGTTCCATGGATGACTTCTTTGATGGTGCACTCTGAGATTTTAGTACACCCTTCACTTGAACAATGTACACTGTACCCAATATGTTGCCTCTTATCCCTCACCTCCTCATAGTCTCCCCACCCTTGATTCCCCTAAGTCCATTATATCACTTCGTATGTTTGTGAGTGTGTGTGTGTGTGTGTTTATGTGTGTGTGTGTCCTCATAGCTTAGCTCCCACTTATAAGTGAGAACATCCGGTATTTGGCTTTCCATTCCAGAGTTACTTCACTTAGAATAATGGTTTTCAGCTCCTTTCAAGTTGCTGCAAAAGGCATTATTTCATTCCTTTTTTATGGCTGAGTATTTCATGGTTATATACATTTTCTTTATCCACTTGTTGGTTGATGGGCACTTACATTGGTTTCATATCCTTGTGCTGCTACAAACATTTTTTAAATAGTGATTTCTTTTCCTTTGGGTAGATACCCAGTAATGGGATTGCTGAATCAAATGGTAGATCTATTTTTAGTTCTTTAAAAAAACTCCATACTGTTTTTCACAGTGGTTGTACTATTTTACATTCCCACCTGCCATGTCAAGATGTTCCCTTTTCACCACATCCATGCCAACATCTATTGTTTTTGACTCTTTAATTATAGCCATTCTTGCAGTAGTAAGGTGGTATCTCATTATGGTCTTAATTTGCATTTCTCTGATGACTAGTGTGTTAAGCATTTTTTCATATATTTGTTGGCTATTTTTACATATTCTTTTGAGAAATGTCTATTCATGTCCTTAGAGCACTTTTGATGAAATTGTTTGCCTTTATTCTTAATGATATGTTTGAGTTCCTTGCAGATTCTGAACACTAGTCCTTAGTCAGATGCATAGTTTGCAAATACTTTCTCCCACTCTTTGGGTTGTCTATTTGCTTATTTATTTTGCTGGTCAGAAACTTTTTAGTTTAATTAGGTCCCATTTCTTTATTTTTGTTTTTGTTGCATTTGTTTCTGGGGTCTTAGTCATGAATTCTTTCCCTAAATCAATGTCTAGAATAATTTTTCCAATGTTTTCTTCTAGAAGTTTTATGGATTCAGGTCTTAGATTTAAGTTTTTGCTCCATCTTGAGTTGATTTTTGCATGAAGTGAGAGATGAGGATCCAATTTCATTTTTCTACTTGTAATTTGCCAGTTTTTCCAGCACCATTTGTTGAAAAGGATGTCCTTTCCCCAATTTATGGTTTTTTTTTTTGCTTTGTCAAAGATCAGTTGGCTGTTAAGTATTTGGCTTTTTTTTCTGGGCTCTCTATTCTGTTCCATTGGTCTATGTGCCTCTTTTTATACCAGTACCATGCTGTTTTAGTGACTATGGCCTTAACATATAGTTTGAAGTCAGATAATGAGATGTCTCCAGATCTTACTTAGTCTTGCTTTGGCTATGTGGGCTCTTTTTTTATTCCATATAAAATTAGGACGCTTTTTCTAGTTCTGTGAGGAATCATGGTGAATGGAAATTGCATTGAATTTGTAGACTGCTTCTGGCAGTATGGTCATTTTCACAATTTTAATTTTACCCATCCATTAACACAGGAAGTATTTCCATTTATTTGTGTCATCTATAATTTCTTTCAGCAGTGTTTTGTAGTTTTCCTTGTAGAGATCTTTCACCTCCTTGGTTAAGTGTGTTTCTAGGTACTTTATTTTATGTAGATGTTATAAAAGGGATTGAGTTCTTGATTTGATTTTCATCTTGGTCATGGTTGATGGATGTTACTAATTTGTGTACATGCACATTGATTTTGTAACCTGAGACTTCACTGAATTCATTTATCAGGTCTAGGAGCCTTTTGGATGAGTTTACAGTTTTCTAGGTATGTGATCATATCATCAGCAAATAGAGACAGTTTGACTTCCTCTTTTCCAACTTGCCTGTTAGTTCTTTTTCTGTGTGTGATTGGTCTGGCTAGGACTTCCAGTACTATATTGAATAGAAGTGCTGCATGTGGACATTCTTGTATTGTTCTAGTTCTCAGAGGGAATGCTTTCAACTTTTCCCCATTTAGTATGATGTTGGAGGTGGGTTTGTCACAGACGCCTTTTATTACTTTGAGGTAACTTCCTTCTATTCCTTTTTGTTGAGGGCTTTCATTAGAAAGTAATGCTAGATTTTATCAAATGCTTTTTCTGCATCTATTGAGATGCTCATAGGATTTTTGTTTTTAATTCTGTTTATGTGATGTATTATATTTATTAACTTGCATGTGTTAAGCCATCCCTACATCCCTGATACAAAACCCACTTGATCATGATATATTATCTTGTTGATATCCTGTTGGATTCACTTAGCTAGTATTTTGGTGAGAATTTTACATTTATGTTAATCAGGGATATCGGTCTGTAGCTTTTGTTTTTGTTACGTTCTTTCCTGGTTTTGATATGACGGTGATACTGGCATCATAGAATGATTTAGGGAGGAGTACCCTTGTCCCTATCTTTTGGAATAATTTTAGTAGGATCGGTACCAATTCTTTGAATATTGGTAAATTTCAGGTGTGAATTCATCTGGTTTTGGAATTTTTTATTGGCATTTTTAAAAATTACTGTGCATCTATTTTTAAAGTCTGTGTATCCCGTGTTGGTGGTATAGTGGTGAGCATATTGCCTTCCAAAATCTGTATATCTCTTGAAATAATAGGCTCTATGGTTATAAGTGATCTGCATAGACAACATAACTGAAGTGTCCTCAGCTATGTTTGTTGTTGTTGTTGTTGTTGTTGTTGTTGTTGGAAGTGAGGGGTGTGGTTGCTTTGGGGTTTTTTGTTAACCATCTAAAACAGGCGTCCCCAAACTTTTTACACAGGGGGCCAGTTCATTGTCCCTCAGACCGTTGGAGGGCCACCATATACTGTGCTCCTCTCACTGACCACGAGTGAAAGAGGTGCCCCTTCCTGAAGTGTGGTGGTGGGGGTGGGGGGACGGATAAATGGCCTCAGGGAGCCGCATGAGGCCTGCGGGCCGTAGTTTGGGGATGCCTGATCTAAAACCAGCTTTTATAGAAACTGAACTGGTTTTGAAGAACCAGAATTTCCAGCAACAACCCCATGTTTCCACAAAGAAGAAATGGACCAGTGAGATACGAGGAAAAGTTTTCTAAAAATGTGAGATGTATGTGGGGGTTGCTTGTGTGTGTGGTTTGTTTAGGTTAGAAAAATAGACAATGTGCTTTCAGAAATGCAAACTTCTATTATGATTATCATTAGAAAGAAATTTGATAGAACATTCTTCCTTATTTGTTTCAGCTAACCAGGAACATTGTCCACAGCAGCCATTGCCTGGAAAAGGATACCAAGCATTGAAGACTTTCTGGGTGTTCTCCTCACTTTGAAATGTGGAATGATTTATCAGTAGACTGTAAATAATCCTAAAAACTGGACTGTCTAGCTTTGTAGCAGCTACTCACATCTCAGTTTTCTAATAGACCACTTATAAAACATTTAAAAATATACCTTCTGATAAAATCACTGGTCCAATCTATTCATTATAATTATATTTTTATAAGTAGAGTCTTCATGCATTCTAGTAAAATGCTGCATTAAGTCATATAATATAAAATTTCCCAGCTGCTTATAGCTATCTGTTAGAAAAGGGGAGGGAAAGCCTCCTTTATAAATTTAAATCTTCTTAAGAAGTATAGCAAGATTACTGTAAAAGTGATATCTAAGTTCTAGTTTAGACAGTAAAATCACACAAAGTAAAGGTGGCCATACTCACTCATTGGGGGTGCCCTTCTGGCCACAAAAGTGGCCCTGGCTGTCTGTAGGATAGGTCGCTCTTCTGGGGTCCCCATGTACCCAGGCTGTAGGAACAAGGACAAAAATGCTATCAGCAAAAGCTGGCTAAAGGCAGTTTGATTTTAGATATTAGAATGAACCACTGCAACACACTAACCTCTTCCCTCAGTCATAGAAGATTATTGATTTTCTTCAAAGAGTAATTTCTTAATGAAAAGTAAAATAAAATATGGATGAACCAGTCAGAAAGCACATTTCTCTTATTCTCTCAGGGTACTAGCCAAAACATGAGGTAATGCACTTAGAAAATGACATTTATTAAAATGTGAATTAGAGGGCACACTATAAAAGCTCAGTTGGCTAGAAGTCACTTTTTCTAGGGTTCCAAACAAAATGACTTCATAGCAGACCTAATACATTTACAATAAATAATGTGATGTAACACTTTGTTTACACATAAGTGAAGATCATTAAAAAATTCAAAGCAATGAAACCATAATGCCCAATTCAAATTTATGGTTTCTTTATGATTTTGTGTGGCATTATAAAGGCAAACCATAGTAACTGCAGAGGCAATATGTAATAAAGATTTACCATAAATGTTGTCTGATAATCTCAGAGCTTAACAGAAATATCAAGTAATCTCAAACTTCATGAAAATTAAGGACTTAATTTTCTATGAAGATGATAGGCTCAAACACATCACCCTAATTTTTTAAGAATTACAAAAAACTTGACAGACCATAGGACGACAGAGAGTAACATACATCAGGTCAATTAGGAAATGCTCTCTAATGTTAGTTGAGTATTTCTGACTTCTCCAATTTGACTAACACAGTTCCTAAAATTCCGGGAAGCACGCTGGTCATCTAATGCTTGCCTCTGAATATGGAAACATATCTCTTTGTCCTTTGCTTCCTTTAACATTTGCCCAGCTATCTCCTTCCTCACATTTATTGGATTTGACATTTCACGTTATAATTCAATCACCCTTATGTATATGGCCTGTGTGACTTGGGAAGATTAAAAAAAATCAATTCCAAATGAGAATTTTAATATGGAAGAAAAATTTTTCTCAGTAATTTTTCTCATTAATCTAAGCCTTTCTTTTTAGTATCGAAGCACTCACAAAAGTCTCCTTTGTCTAATTCTTTCTCCAATGTCATAGAGGCCAAATTGGTTTCATCTTCTAATACTTTCTTATGAAATCTGACTCATTCGGGTGGCTCTCAGCTGCCATATCTTCCCGTCTCTATTTCCCAGAATAAAGAAAGTGGACTACAAGTAAGGCATTTAAATAACAAAGTATTCAATGTATGTTGTTTCCAGACTCTATTTTATTACATTCTGCTTCTACATCTTAGTTTGTTATATTTTGGCTAAATCTAAGAGATTTAATTTTACCTATTTTTCTGTAATGTTTTTAAAGCTTTATTCCAAAATATCTTATTTTTTCTATACAATTATTAATTCAGAAACCAGTACCCAAAGCATTTGGATTGCTAGATTTTCCCTGAGTGAGTCACTTAATTATTTTGAGTCTTGACTTTCTAATTTGTTACTGCAAAATGAGTATAATAATATCCAATCCCACAAGAATGTTGAGAATATAAAAGAAGATAATGAAAGTAGAATGACTAACATGGTGTTTGGCATACAATATGGACTCAGTAATATTAGCTTTTGTCTTATTTGGGTTTCCCCAAAAGCAAAATCTAAGACAAGAACTTTGATGCAGGTGGTTTATCTGGGAAGCTGAAGTGGGTATGAGGGAAGGTGAGATGGAAGAGAGTTTTATTCCAGGAAGGGAAGTTTTATCTAGGAACCTGAAGTGGGTATGAGGGAGGAGAGACTGAAGGGAGCAAAGCCAATTAAGTGAATGTTAATGAGGGGAATAGTGCTGTGGGCAGCTGGGGCTCCATCCCACTGGGAAACTTCTGCAGAACCATGTGGAACATGCCTGTTGGTGTGAATTGTAAAACTGCCCACCACAGCTGCAAAAAAACCCTCAGGTGGGTCAAGAGAAAGCAGGGTCAGGTGTCAGCAGCATCTGCTATCGTTTTTGTTCCCTTATTCATCATAAATTAGCTAAAGAATTTAGTAAATGACTTCCCATACCGGAAGTCATACCAATGTGACTTTATGTGAGAGTTCTCAAGAAATACACAAAAAGGGGAGAATAAGGTTTGTAGATGATTTAGAGAACAGGTGAGACTTGAGAAAGACTTTGAAAAATGATTAGGATTTGGACATGTGGCTAGAAGTAGGAAAGGATTTATAGATTGAGGAAATAGTAAATAATAAGTGCTTTCATTTTTTAATTGCTCACAGTATGACATGCTGTGTAACTTGATTACACTCATTGTTTCAGTTGAGGCTCAGAGCAAACCTCAAGGTAGGTATTACTTTCACCTGAATTGTATAGAGGCAGCTCAGAGTTTAATTTACTTCTAAAAATCACACAGCTTTAAGTGAGATAAACAAGGTGTGAACTCATGTTTGTTGCTTGCTTTCTATAGCTTGTGGTTTTAACCACCAAACTTGAAAGGTGATAATGCTTCCTGCGAAAGGATAGAGTAGGAATGAGCTTGTTAACAGGGGTAAAACAAGGACATCAGCTAAATAAGGATAAGCAAAATGCTCATAACATAGGAAAAGAAATGACAGGCAATTTTAGAGCTTTTGCCATTTGGGGAGAAAAGCTTCATACTTGTGGAAGGGAGTGGGGGTGGAGAGGGAGCATATCTGATTGGGAGGGATCTGAGGGTCTAGAGATAAAGGAGAGGGATGAAGATGGAAGTGTCAAGAGAAGAATTCTCCTTCTTGACTTTCTAGTTTTGAGTTGTAGCAGGTGGTTGTGTTGACTGAGTTGCTGCTACACCTCTCCACACAGCCTCTGGCACAGAAGTTGTGCTGCAGGTGGTCTGTGTTTGAGCTGAAACATAAAGACTTTGAGCTGAAAGGAAGGAAAAAAGGAGATGGCAGCAGCCATTATTTTGTCCGTTTTTATAAATTAGGGAGGTTCTGACATTTTATTCCTTTTCTTGGAATTTTTTAATTCATGGAACATACAGAACTGTGCTGTCCAGTATGGTACAGACACTATCTATGGGTCTATTCAGCACTTGAAATGGCTTATCCAAATTGGAACATACTGTTAATGTAAAATACACATCATATTTTAAAGACATTATAAACAACAACAAAGAAGATTATCTTAATTTTTATATTGATTACATTTTAAATGATATTTAGTATTTAAGTAAATATATTGTTATTAAAATTAATTTCACCTCTTTCTTTTTATGCTCTTAAATGTAGCTATCAGAAAATTTAATCTTACACATGTAATTAACTTTATGTTTCTCCTTGACAGATCTGTTCTAGTAGAAAGAACAGTGTTAAGGGCTTCTTACATAAGGTGACTGAGAGTGCTGTAACATCACCAGTTTGTATGATAGTCATTCTCAAGCACATCATATGCAACATGTCCTTTTCATAATAAATATTTTACAATGCCCCTTGTACAATCTTGAAATAGTCACAGATAACATAACTCAGCCACACTCATAATTTCCTTTAAAAAGTCAATAAAATATCCTATGCAATACAAATGAGAAATAATAAAAAGTAATTTATAATTAAATAGTATGCACATCAATACGCAAATGCTCAAATGTGACTCAACTAGAAGACATGTGAGTAGTCAAGTGCTTACACCTATAGGTAGAATCAACAAATGTAGCCGCTTTAAGTGCAGGAGGATGCATGTATATTGAATAGGAAAATCAAATACAAGTGTTTTTAATGATATGATTTTCCTAAATGAACAAATTTTAGTAAATTCTAACAACAAAAAAGTAGAATCTTCTTTCAAATTCCCTTGGTACTTATTAAAGTCATGCAAAAGTAACTTTTGTTATTTTATTTATTTTTATATTTTTATTGATATAGTTGTATATATTTTTATGGACATGATATTTTGATACATGTATGCAATGTTTAATGATCAAATTGGGATCATTGAAATATCTATCACCTGGAACATTTTTCTTTTTTTTTTTTTTTTTTGAGACCAAATTTCACTCTTGTTGCCCAGGCTGGAGTGCATGATCTCAGCTCACCGTAACCTCTGCTTCCTGGGTTCAGAGATTCTCCTGCCTCAATCTCCCAAGTAACTGAGATTACAGGAATGCGCCACCACACCCAGCTAATTTTGTATTTTTAGTAGAGATGGGGTTTTCTCTTTGTTGGTCAGGCTGGTCTCGACCTCCTTACCTCAGGTGATCTGCCCGCCTTGGCCTCCCAAAGTGCCGGGATTACAGGCCTGAGCTACTGTGCTCAGCCTGGACATTTTTCTTTGTGTTGGGAACACTACAATTCTTGTCTTCAAGCTATTTTGGAATATACAGTAAATTACTGTGAACTACAGTTTCCCCACACTGTCAGATACTAAAATGTATTCCTTTGAATGGCATATTTGTACTCATTAACCAACTTCTCTTCATCCCTTCCTTCCTCATTCCCTTTCCAGCCCTGCTAATGACTGTTCTACTCTCTGCCTTCATGAGATCCACTTTTTTAAGCTTTTGTAATCTCAGAACAGAATTTCTAGATTCACATATGTGAAAACAAGTTTTCGTCTACATCACTGGGACATGGGAAAGTCAGGCAGAAAGTGAGGTGTAGAAGTAAGCCACCTTGAAGGCACAGCCTCCGCCTGACTCAAGCCTTCAGTTGACTGCAGCTTTGGCTTTCATCATGACCACAACTTCATAAAGGACCTGGAGCCAGAACCACCCCACCAAGCCATTTCCACATTTCTGACCATGGAAATTGTGAAATAAGAAATATTTGTTTTTTAAGTTCCCAATTTTGAGGGTAATTTACAATACAGCAATAGATAATAAATTATTTAGTTTCTAAAAATCTTTTTTAAATTCAGAATTTATCTTATAGCTAAATGTTTTACCCGTTGGCTTATATTTTGAATTAATGTATAGTATCCCCAGTTTTCTTTTTTTTTAACTTATAAAGTGTATTTTTACATGTATGCATGTATATATGTATGTACGTGTTTTTATTTCAATAGGTTTTGGGGGAAGAAGTGGTGTTCAGTTACATGGATAAATCCTTTAGTGGTGATTTCTGAGTTTTTGGTGCAACTGAGCTGTGTACATTCTACCCAATGTGTAGTCTTTTATCTCTCAACTCCTCCCACTTTTTCCATAGAGTCCTCAAAGTATGTTGTATCATTTACATGCCTTTGCATCCTCATAGCTTAGCTTCCAACTATAAGTGAAAACATACGATGTTTGGTTTGGCATTCCTGAGTTACTTCTCTTTGAATGATGGTCTTCAATTTCATCCAAGTTGCTGCAAATGCCATTATTTCATTCCTTGTTATAGCTGAATAGTAGTCCATGTTATATATAAAACACCTTTTCTTTATCCATGTTGATTGATAGGCATTTGAGCTAGTTCCATATCATATGGTGTGGACCTGTGTCTCCACTAAAATCTCATCTTGAATTGTAATCTGAATTATAATCCTCACGTGTTGGAGAAGGGATCTTGTGGGAGGTGATGAAATCACGGGGGTAGTTTCATCATGCTGTTCTCATGATAGTGAGTTCTCATGAATTCTGATGGTTTTATAAGGGACTTTTCCCTGCTTCACTCTACATGTCTCCTTCCTTCCTCCATGTGAAGAAAGATGTGTTTGCTTCTCCTTCTGCTGTGATTGTAAATTTCCTGAGACCTGCCCAGCCATGCTGAACTGTGAATCAATTAAGCCTCTTTCCTTTATAAATTAGCTAGTCTCAGGTGTGGCCTTTTTAGCAACATGAGAACAGAATAATACAGCAAAATGGTACCAGAAGTGGGGTGCTGCTATAAAGATACCCAAAAATGTGGAAGTGACTTTGAAACTGTGTAATAGGCAGAGGTTGGAACACTTTGGAGGGTTCAGAAGAAGACAGGAAAATGTGGGGCAGTTTGGAACTTCCTAGAGACTTGGAGGGCTCAGAAGACAGGTAGATGTGGGAAAGTTTGGGACTACTTAGAGACTTGTTGAATGACTTTGACCAAAATGCTGGTAGTGAAATGGACAATGAAGTCTAAGCTGAGATGAGGAACTTCTTGGGAACTGGAGCAAGATGACTCTTGCTATGCTTTAGCAGGAAGAATGGTAGAATTTTGCCCTTGCGCTAGAGATCTGTGGAACTTTGAACTTGAGAGAGATTATTTAGGGTATCTGCTGGAAGAAATTGCTAAGCAGCAAACTTTCAAGAGGATGCGGAGCACAAAAGTTTGGAAAATTTGCAGCCTGACAATGCAGTAGAAAAGAAAAACTCATTTTCTGGGGAGAAATCCAAGCCTGGTGCAGTAATTTGCCTAAGTATCAAGCAGCCAGATGTTAATCACCAAGATAATGGGGAAAATGTCTCCAGGGCATGTCAAAGACCTTCAAGGAAGCCCCTGTGATCTCATGCTCAAACCCTAAGAGGGAAAATGATTTTCTGGCCTGGGTCCAGGGCCTCCCTGCTGTGTTCAGCCTAAGGACTTGGTGCCCTGCATCCTAGCCACTCCAGCTATGGCTATAAGGGGGTAGAGTACAGCTCAGGCCATTGCTACATAAGCTTAAAGTTCCAAGCCTTGGCAGCTTCCATATGGTGTTGGCCCTGTGGGTACACAGAAGACAAGAATTAAGGTTTGGGACCCTTCATCTAGATTTCAGAGGATACATGGAAATGCCTGGATGTCCAGGCAGAAGTTTGC
Source organism: Saimiri boliviensis (assembly GCF_048565385.1). NCBI lineage: Eukaryota > Metazoa > Chordata > Mammalia > Primates > Cebidae > Saimiri > Saimiri boliviensis. The sequence goes on from NC_133459.1 coordinate 73,218,506, forward strand.
TTCAGGCGTGGAACCCTCATGGAGAACCTCTGCTAGGGCAGTGCAGAAGGGAAATACAAAGTCAGAATCCCCACACATAATTCCTGCTGGGGCACTGCCTAGTGGAACTATGAGAAGAGGCCCACCATCCTCCAAACACCAGAATGGTAGGTCCACTAACAGCTTGCATAATGCAACTGGAAAAGGCACAGACACTCAATGCCAACCAGTGGAAACAGCTGGGAAGGTGGCTATACCCTGCCAAATCACAGGGGTTGACATTCCCAAGACCATGGAAGCCCAACTCTTGCATCAGCATGACCTGCATGTGAGACATAGAATCAAAGGAGATCATACTTTTGAAACTTTACAGTTTAATGACTGCCCTATTGGATTTCAGACTTGCATGGGACCTATAGACCCTTTGTTTTGGCCAATTTCTTACATTTGGAATGGGTGTATTTACCCAATGCTTGTATCCCCATTATATCTAGGAAGTAACTAACTTGCTTTAGATTTTACAGGCTCACAGGGAGAAGGAACTTGCCTTGTCTCAAATGAGACTTCGGACTTAGACTTTTGGTTTATGCTGAAATTTGTTAAGACTTTATGGAACTGTTTAAAAGCATAATTGTATTTGAAATGAGAAGCACATAAGATTTGGGAGGGGCCGGGGTAGAATAATATGGTCTGGCTCTGTGTTCCTACCAAAATCTCATCTTGAATTATAATTGAATGTAATCCCGTGTGTTGTGGGAAGAACCTCATGGAAAGTCACTAAATCATGGGATGCAGTTCCCCTATGCTGTTCTTGTGATAGTGAACAGCAAGTGAACCATATAGATCATGAGATCTAACAGTTTTATAAGGGGCTTTTCCCCCCTTTGCCCTGCCCTTCTTCTTCATGCCACCATGTAAAGAAGAATGTGTTTGCTTCCCCTTCCACCATGATTATAAGTTTCCTGAGGCCTCCCCAGCCATGCCGAACTGTGAGTCAATTTTTCTTTCCTTTATAAATTACCCAGTCTCAGGTATGTTTCTATTAGCAATGCAAGAGTGGACTAATACACCATATTTTTGCATTTGCGAATCGAGCAACCATAAACATGCATCAGTTCTGGTAGTATAGGAAGGATACAAGGTTTCCCTAGGATGGCATGGATAAGTATTCAGGTTTCTCAGGAGCTGGGCAGGACCATGGAGCTTCCAAGAGACTATGTCCTTTGTCTTCAAAGATTTTCAGCTGTCTTACAGAGCCTGCAGCAGCAAGCCCTAAACAAACTTTTATGCTTGAAGGAAATAGTTTCACCATCTTCTTTTTTCAAATTAAATATTCATAATAATTAGAAAATACACCTTTAAATTTATTTTGTGTTAAGCTTATAGCTACACTTTCTAGGATTTTGTATTTTTCAGTCCTTACTGTATGATTTAACACATGGACCCTAAATTTGATTTAAAATATTCCTTGAGGCCTAAACTATTACACAGTATCTGATATTTATTTACCTTAGTTCTTAAAGTAAACCTGAAAAAAAAAGCTTTATATTTAAATTCCAGTCTAGAATATGATCAAACTCCCTTTCATTCATTCACACTGAATTGTCAATTGTCACATTTCTATTTATTCAGTCATTCATTAATTGAATAAATGATATAGGCACACATAAACTCTAAAGCAGGCATCCCCAAACTATGGCCTGCAGGCCGCATGCAGCCCCCTGAGGCAATTTATCTGGCCCCCTGATGCACTTCAGGAAGGGGCACCTCTTTCATTGGTGGTCAATGAGAGGAGCACAGTATGTGGTGACCCTCCAACGGTCTGAGGGACAGTGAACTGGCCCCCTGTGTAAAAAGTTTGGGGACGCCTGCTCTAAAGATATAGAGATGAATATATCTCATATTTGGTATAATACTATTTCTTAACACATTCTTCCTAAGGAAAGTATATACGATACTGATTGGCAGTGCAGAGGGAAGATAGGTTCTGAAGATTGTTAATATATTCTCTCAAGTTCAACCAAGTCATGGCCTCAATTTCAGTTGCTCTTGAAGTTGTTGTCTCTATGCTAGAACAAATAAAACCAGCTTCTGTCACCTTGGCTGCAGCAACAGATCTAACAATTGCTTCCTCCTTTTTCTAGTAAGTAGATAACCTTACGGGCATTCGCTTTTACCTGGCTAGGATAGTACTACATCTTCACTTTCTTCCCTCAAGGTTATGTGACCTTCTAGCTCTTTGCCACAATTTAGTCTACAGGGTTTTGATAATAACCTTACTCCACAGGATACCACACAGATTCCTTACATTCATAGCATCATGCTGATAAGATCTGGGGAATAGTGGTTAGCATATAATCTTGACGCCTTATAAAGACACATGTGTGCTAATGAGTAGGAGAAAAATCTCATGACAATACAGGAGTCTTCCACCTCAGTGAAGTTTCTGAGGGATCCAGTAGTTACATCTTCCTCAAAGTGAAAGATAAGTTACTGCAGCTTACATTTTCTGCAATTAAAAGGGGCGCAAGACTAGTTGCCAGATTTGAGTAGAGCTCAGAGAAATAAAATACTTTTCAGATAATTCAGGCTACTGTACAAACAGGTATGCCACTGGGTCTGAAATATTTGTTGGAGAACAAGATACTTTATGGGGGCCTGTGGTAAATGCGTATTAGAGAGTCACAGCAGAGGTCCCTAGGGTGTTGGAGAAAAATCCATTTTTTTTCCCAGAAAATAACTATTCTTCTTTTGAGAAACAGCCCCTTGACCTGAATGATCACTCAATGATATGAGCTTCCCATCACGATGTTTAATGGATACATTTGGTCCATCAAACCTAAAGGTGCTTGTGCTCAGTAGCACTCCACTCTCAATGGAAATGACATATTCCTACAATGCTTCAGAAGGTCATAAAGGCTCAAGAAAGTTACATAAAAAGAATTCCTACAATATATTAACTACTGATGTCAACAGGTATGTGTTAGAGAAACATATACATGAAAAGGTCCCTTTGATCATGGGAACTTAATTATGGAAAGGTCCCTCTGATCAGCTGACTGAGAAGGAAAAAATTAAACCAAATTTATAGAGGGCTGTGGAGGATCTGTTGGCATTAATTAGGGTAAATTTCTCTGGTTGTCTACTTTGACTGGAAGAGTAGATCTGAATCATTTAGTCTATTCATAGATAGAAGCCAATGATTTGGCTACATTGTCATGGACTAGAAAAGAAAAATATTTGACAGTCAATGGCCAGGAAGTTTGAGAAATAACTATAAGGATTGATCTCTAAATGGACCCAGGATATGAAGATATTTATGTCTCATGTGGCTGCTTAGTGAAGCCACTGCTGTAGAGGTAGTTTTCAATAATCAAGATGGAAAACCACTTGTTCAATGACTTTGTGAAAAAGTAAGCATGATAACAGGGATGAAGATTATGTGTGGGTTTTGATAACATGGACTTGTACTCACAAAAGATGACCTGGCTTCTAACAATGTGTATGCAACAAATTTATCAGCAGAGATTATCAACACTGAAACCCATTCACCCAGAAGTGGCAAGCATAATGGAATAGTAGAATATCCTCCTGAAGAGCCAGTTATATCTTCCGGTAGGATACAATAACTTTGGAGACTGGGGAACTGTTTTCTAGAGTACGGCAGGGTCCTAGCAGAAACATGTTAAACTCATAGGGAATAACTGAACAGAGTTAAATAAAGGAAATATTCATAAAGGCATGAACAGAATAAAGAGAAGTAAGAAGGAGTTGATGTAGAACCCAGAGGTTGGCACCAATAGGGAGCTGTTTCCAGCCCTAGGCCTGAAGAGGCACAGGAGGACTAACCCAAATCCCGGAGGTGAAGCTAAATGGAGAGAGCTCACTGATAGCACTGACAGGAACAGGAGACTTAGGTAGAGAGCCAACCTGTTATGACCCATCAGCAAGAGAGCCAGAGGAAGAAATTCTACAAACTCAAACTCCTACACTCCAATCTCACCAAATTAGAAGCAGAGGACAAGAGAGCCATTTGGTGTAACCTATAAATGCCAGCTTCCCAGGGGACAGAGCAGGATGAGAATAAGGAATAGATTTGGAGAGGAAAATGAAAAATGCCCATCCCATATTCCAAACAAGTGATCAGCCTATTCAAGAGTGGGACTTCAGATATATACATCAAGACATTCAGCACTTCATTTAAAAACTATATAAGGTTTTCAGACTTTCTTTAATCAGAATTCACTGCCACATGAAACAGCAACAGTAAAAAGAAGGAAGACACACCTAAAGTTCAAAGTCTATGAATTGGAAGGAGAGTAGGATGTAAAAGATGGGACAAAGCATATCCTTAAAACAGATTTGTAAAAAATAGATACAGAATTGAAGACAGCAGAAAAATGACCAAATTACCAAGAAATGAAAGTAGGCTTTTTATAACACCTTTTTTTTGTTTTTGTTTGTTTTTTAGCATTTTACTTTTTGCTGATTAATATACTTATTTTTCCTGATTATTCTAAATAGATGTTAGACCACCACTATTCAATATTTTATTTAAGATTTTCATTGACATTAGCAGACAGGTTTTTGTTTTCATTTTTTAGGTAAGGAAGTAGGTGAAATAATAAGGACAGGACTTTATGGTTTTTTTCCTTCATTCATTGCACAAATAATTTCTTTATTCATTCATTCTACGAGTATTTTCTGAGTCCCTCCTCACTGTCAGCACCAGGCTAGACCTTGGGAATATAACGGACCCCTGCTCTCCCAAAGCCTACAGTCTGTTGGGAGAAATAGATTTTAATAAATTAACTGTACAAACATAAATTTCCAATTCTGACAAGTGCTACAAAAGAGCAATATGTGGCATGAAAAGCATGATTCTTAAATACAAATAATCGAATGAGGGCGGTCAGGGATGATGTTTCTGAGAAAAAGATGCAGGAGCTGAGACCTCAAAAATGAATAGAGGCCCAGGAGGCTTCCAGTACATGAACAACATGGATAAAGGGCCTGTGAGGGGTGGTAGTGTGAGGGTATTGAGGACAGAAAGGAGATCCGTGTGGTGCTTACATAGAAAGCAGGATGAAGTGTAGTTTCAGATACGGATGGAGAGGTAACATCTTAGGATTTTCTATGATAAACTTCAGGGAGATTTTTTTAGATGTCAGCGTCAGCTGTGAATTCCATGGTAGAGGTTCTGTTCTTCCTATTCAAATTTTCTTGGAAGAGGTCAAGGCCACCACCTATTCAGTGTTTCTGCTCTTGGTCTTTACTTGCTTAACTATGGTTTTATAATTGGCCATATCGTTTTACTTTATATGAAACAGCTCTCAGGGTTCCTAAAAATTGATGCAATGTATTGTATCTGAAAATGTTACACTTAATACTCATCAACATCTACTAGTAAAAAACACTTTTTGAGAGACCCATGAAATCCTTTGAGGTTTTTCTGGCCAAATCATGAAACATTCCCTAAAATAATTTTATTTACTTCATAGTTCAAGCGTGAACTGAAGGAAAGAAAACCAACTATTTAGGTGTGGATGATGATAAAGAACTCACTTCCCTTTTTAGTCGGTACATAATAGAGGCTAATTTTTTAATTTCTGAAAATTAACAGTGACATTGCAGCAAATTGACCCATATCAGTCTCAGAGGGGCAAGACTGAAGATAATAGATCGATGATCTTTGATTGCAGCAGAATACCTGTTTTTCATTTATCCCCAAAGCGTTCTTGGATACTCGCTGTTTTAAGGCTAACTCAGTGTGGAATTAAAAGAAGTGCAAGGAAAAGGAGGAAGGGAAAAACACTGGATGAGGTGCATGGGGTTCTGGTCTGCCCCCTCTCTCAGTAACCTTCATTACTTAAACCTCATCCATTGTCTTTATTAAATAAAATGCAGTATAGTACAGGGTTCAAGAGCACAGGCTCTAGAATTTGACCACCTGGGTTATGTTGGTGAATAAGACCCATACAAATTTGGCATAATCATCTTTTTTCTTCATTATCTCATTGCTTTAGAATAACTTTAAAACACCACTTTAAGTCAACCTGACTCACATTTGTGCAAGTACACATGTGTGTCTGTGTGTATAAAAGAGAAACAGAAGAGAAGAGGAATGATTTGTAAAAGAATTCTATTAGGGAAATTCATAGCAGGTAACCAAAGATTGGTAAGAGATGGTGAAAAGTTTATTTAGGCAAATTACCCTTTCACTTGTATCAAGGAAATGTATGTTTCCGAAGTACCAGGAGCGAGCATTATTACCTAACATTGTCTCTCATTTTCAAACATTTGCAAAGCATGTTCTTGGTGTGCTCTAGGGTTGAGTCAGAAGTTGCAGCCACTTAAAAGCCTTCTGTCAAGGAGAAAATGTGATTAGACAACTGCTTGCACTGACACTTAAAAATTAACTGCAAATCTGTTTGGGGCAGGAAAGGCATTCCCTAAACACTTGCTGGTTGGGAATGTTGGCTTTCAAATCACTACTTTGTATCCCTTAAAGGTACATTTTAACTGTTTTAATATGTGAGGAACAGGCCTGCCAAATTGTGCTTATGGCTTTTTAACACAAGCAATTTACAAATGCAATGAAGCAGATAATAGGACACATGATACTGAATTTGAAAATGTGTGTTGATGACACCACTGCTATAGAAACATTTTTGGAAGGAGCCCTGTATCCTGTTGCTTAGATAAGAAAAATGTTGTTTATCATTTCACAGGTGGCCTCTTCCATCCAATGGTGAGTTTAGAGTCATGTCCTTGAAACCAATTCAGTCCTTCTTATGATAACAATTTTCCACTTAAAATCATCTAGAATGCATGCATTCAACAAAATAAAGCAAACAGTAAAAAAACTCATTCAATACTAAAAAATCTTCCCAAGTAATAGTGAAAATTAAATGCTTCCTTTTTAAAATGAAGACTTCCAAAATAAAAGGAAGTATAGGTTTGTAATTTAATTTGTAAACATTTATATATTTGTAAAGAATGCAAAAGGACATTTAATACCGATTCTGGTTATAGATATAAGGATATATTTTTCATTAAGAAAAGATTACTAGAATAATTTAAAAATCAATATAACTGGAATTTTTCAAAATTCTTACTTTTTAATTGGGAGATATGATTTTACTTGACTAAAACAATGTTTCCAAGCTGTGTTCTGATAGGCTCACTTTAGCTCCAAAGTAGATTAACAGCACAATGTAACTTCCTGTTATAGTCATTCCCAATTGCCAATTTCCTCTTGCAATGAATATTGTGGTCACACCACTAAGCTCCCAAATTAGAACAACAGGATGCCTAGTGAGGTACAGATGGCTATTATAAAAGAGACAAGAGATAAGTATTGAGGAGGTGTGAAGAAAAAAGGGAACTCTTGCACACTCTAAGTAGGAATATAAATTAATATAGCCATTATGAACAACAGCATGGAGGTTACTTAAAAAATTAAAAATAGAATTACCATCTAACTCATCAGTCCCACATCTGGGTATTTGCCCAAAAGATCTGAACTCAGTATATTGAAGAGTTATCTGTACTCCCATGTTCACTGCAGCATTATTCACAATAGCAAAGATTTGGAATCAATTTAAGTATCTATCAATAGAATAAAGAAATTATACTCTGTGTGTGTGTGTGTGTGTGTGTGCATGTGTGTGTGTGTACATATACACATATACACACAAAATGGAATATTTTTAAGCCTTAAAAAAGAAAAAAAATCCTGCTAAGTTGTGACATGGATGAACCCAGAGGACATTATGCTAAATGAAATAAACCAGCCATAGAAGAAAAATATTGCATGATCTCCTTTATATGTGAAATCTTAAATATTCCAACTCATAGAAGCAGAGTAGAATGGTAGTTGCCAAGATTTGGGGGCAGAGAAATTAGGAGAGAATAAAGGATATGAACTTTTAGTTTTAAGATGAATAAGTTCTAGAGCTCTAATTTATAGCATTAACTATAGTTAATAATGTATTGTATTCTTGAAATTTGCTAAGAGAATATATCTTAAGTGTTATTTCCAAACTCACACTCCCTTACAAACAGAGGTAACTAAGTCAGGTGATACATATGTTAGCTTGACTGTGGAGATCATTACACAAGGATATACATACAGTAAAATACGAGGTTGTATACCTTAAATATATACTTTTTAAAATTTGTCAATCATACCTCATAAAGCTAAAAAATTAAATTAAAATGTATATTTATGTGTTTATTTATTAGTAAGAGAAACGGTTCACTACTTCTTTGTATGGACAAAATGAAAAAGTCATCTTGGAATTATCTTGGTTCTTCAAAAGGTCACTAGTGACTTCTCCTAGTTGTGAAAATATGCTTGCTTTCTTCATGTTTGTGGGGATAGATGAAGACCAATTTGCTTTAAGAGAAGGAAGAGACAAGACATCAAACTTTTCTCCCTGAGATTTTAATTTAAGATAGATCAGACTGACCCTGAACTAGGTTTGCTGGACAAAAAGGATTAAAATACCCTCAAAAGAAAGAGGAAGAGACTGGGCTGATGTTCTAGGCTTAAAAGTAGGGCCTAAGAGTAAGGGCTGGTTCTGATCAAGCAAGAGCCAGTTTGGATGCAGCCATTCTGACCCTTGTCATGCTTTGGGTACCAGTGGTTGAAATATTGCTGAAAGACTTAAAAAGCAGTAATCTTGGATTGGGAAGCTATTACAGTAGCAGGAAGATTAAGATGAGCAATAGACTATGAAATGATCTAAACGGCACAACCAAAATGTCAGATCTTGAGAACACTACAAAGTCTTTCCACCTAGAAACTTGAAATATGATTGTTCCCTCCTTGGTGTTTTGGGAAAGTTTAGGTCAGGAAAGAATGTGATATGCTAGATTTCCTTAAGTACTAAATGGAAAAATAGATGTGACTATATTATTCCCCAAAACAATGAACATATTCTTTAATATCAGAAATGATGGGGTCAATTTTGACTATTATTAACTATTTTGTTTATTCCCTACCTTATTCTATGAAGGATTAAGGCTAAATATGAAAATTTAGCCTTATGTAATTATGGAAACTTCTTTCTATCTCTACTTGATATTTTCAGATTTGTCTCCAGTCAAGCCATGATGCCATTCCGTTAATCCTTTGTACTACTCTATAAATTACCTGCATGTCAAGGCTCATTACTGCTCTGCTTTGGCTTGCTTCATTTCTCTATTAAGGAAGCAATCACAAGCCTGACCATATTCAAGAGGAAAGGACTTCAGATTCTACTTCTCAATGAGAAAAATAACAAAGAATTTGCAGCCATGTATTAAGGGTACCATAGTTCACCCTCTAGCCAGTTTTTTTTTACTTTTCTTTTCCTCTTTCAAGATCCCCCAGAAGCTTCATCCAATTACCTCATCAGGCTTAGGCTTAAGGTCTAGATCTCATCACCTAAGTCAGGGCCAAGTGTGGACAAGGCTCAGAGGGTTAGCTACTCTCCTAAGGATGATTTCTTTAGCTAGATCATTGAATTCATTATGTACACTTCCAACTTCCCTCATTACCACAGCAACAGTGATGCCAGATTTTTTTTACCACTACAGCAAGGTGCCCTTCCCTCCTGCTTCCAATCACATTTTGCTCATTTTCTTCCAGTCTCACCAACAGCCTCTTCAAAACCACTGGGTTTCTGAACACCACCTGGTCTCAAAACGAATGCCTTTATTGTAGGTTTGTGAAGCCAGCATCCCACTTTCAGGTACCAAATTTTGTTCTGCTTATCTATTGTTGCACCCCCAAACTCACTGGCTTTATATAACAATTTTTAATTTTGCTCAGGATTTTGGGTGTCAGGAATTTAGGGAACGGTTTAATTCTCCCTTGGGATCTCTCTCTCATACAGTCAAGTGTTGACTGGGGCTCCAGAAAACCCAACTGAACTGATTTATCCCTGGGAGCCCAGCTGAGCCTCTTGGCCAGGACTCCTCCATGTAGCTGCTATACATAGCTTGGGCTTCTTACAGCATGGTGACAGAGCTCTGGTCTTGTTTGCACTAACTTTCTTGTTAACTTCTTAACCTTCTCAGCTAATAGAGATAATTACTCTGGGAAAGGTTAAAAAAACAAAACCAAAACAAACTTTGGATCCTAACTTTAAGCACTTTCTAAGTAAATACAATAATGAACTAAATCACCCAAAGAGTAATCCATTTAAAAAGAAAACAAAATAAGAATTATTTATTTATTTACTTATTTATTTTTGAGACAAAGTCTGGCTCTGTCACCCAGGCTGGAATGCAGTGGTGTAATCTCGGCTCACTGTAACACCCACCTTCCAGGCTCAAGCCATCTTCCCACCTCAGCCTCCCAAGTAGCTGAGACTGCAGTAGCACATCATGACACCTGGCTAATTTTTGTATTTTTTGTAGAAACAAGGTTTCACCATGTTGCCCAGGCTGGTCCCAAATTCATGAGCTCAAGCAATCGGCCAGCCTCAGCCTCCTGAAGGGCTGGGATTACAGGTGTGAGCCACTGCCACCATGCCTGGCCATAAAAATGTATTGAATGTTAAAACTGTGCTATACTTAATGATAGCAAAAGTATAGCAAAGAATAATTTGCATAATAAATATTCCCATTTTTTTTCTAGTTAGTACAATAATTGAATAGTAACCATGACCAAAGTAGGACAAAAGAAGGCTATTATCATAAAGGTTAGTTTGATATTTCAAGATTTGATTACCTCTATCCAGAATCCACATGCATTTGAACAGAGGTTCTGCTGTTCATCAATCAAATGTTAAGTGTCTCTGTTGCATTCAAGTGCTACCCTAGCTGGCCATATTCTACATAAAGGGCATTTCTCTCATCAGATTTTGTAAAAAAAAAAAAAAAAAAATCTTCCATGGAAACACTTCTTTATGAAAGTTAGGGCTGGGCGCCAGTGGCTCACGCCTGTAATCCTAGCACTTTGGGAGGCCGAGGTGAGTGGATCACCTGTGGTCAGGAGTTCAAGACCAGCCTGGTCATCATGGTGAAACTCCATCTTTAAAAAAAAAAAAAAAAGAAAGAAAGAAAGATAAGTCTACAAAGGCACTGATCTAATAAAGTTGGCAAAAGGCACCAAAATACCTGTAACACATCAGTGAAACTGACTTATCATCATATTTGCTCAAATGAAGGTATATATTCTTTCATGTTAAAAAAATCCTTAAAACTTCTAGTAACTTCTGCCATAGTTTCCCCTCATGCTTTTTTTAGTCCAATATTAGATATATTCAAAGAATTAAGTTTATCTTGGAATGAAGCCAGTAAGGCTATTTATAGTACAGGGATGGAAAAAGGTATGCAGTGAATTTGGTGAGTCACTCATTTTAATCAGTGGCATTGGGGTTAATCTGGAGACATCATCAAATTAATCTATTCAGTATAGTTTATTAATATTTATCTGCCAATTTCCTTATGTGAATTAAGACATTTACAAACTGAATTTGGAGTTCCAGAACAAAAAGGTAAATTTCTTATCTTGCTGCAGAGAAAATAATGACATGCACTCCTCTGTTTTGTCTACAGGAGACTGGCAATGGCTTTTCCTGCTCTGTATAAAGACACAAAACATTTTTCTGTGGACTGCATCACACTGGCTTTGAGATACAGAGGAGAAACTAATTTAATGAAGGAATAAGGCCTCCTAGTGAAAAGATTCTGGTCACAGGATGAGATCTTTGTGAAGTTCCTGCAGGTAGTCAAACTTTAATAACTCAAATTATGGGTCGCCATGGAAATAATATATAAATTATATTGAAAAGAAATGTATTAAAATTCAGAATAACTAGGTTATACAATGATAGCAAACAAATTACTACCCAAAACTACTATGCAGCATTATTGATACAGTTAAATATTATTTCATTTACTCCTCACAACATCCCTGAAAGGCAGGTGATGTTTTCACACCTTCCAGGTAAGAAAACAGGTTGAGTAAGTAATCCAAGTCCACCAAAAAAATAATAATAATAATAATGAAACTCTGGATCTGCCTGATTCCAAATCTTTTGCTTATATAACAAATTTCAATTATATAATGAAGAGTAAAAACAAACAAAAAATTATATTGACAAGAAATATGTGACCCAAAGTGAAAGAAACTAAAATTCTATATTTTGTACAAGAAAATTTATTTTATTATATTAGAGATTACATATTGTACTATAACTTCATTAATGTTTAGAAGTTAAAATACTTTAATAACAAAATAATGTTCTGAAGGTCTTAGAAGAGTACACTTAGTTTTGTGGTTTACGCTCCTTCATTCTTCTCTCCCTGCCTATTTTCCCATCTTAATTTTTTGAATTCTCCAATTTTGTGTAGTTTTGGTACAGCAATATTGAGATTATCTTTTGGAAATGACTTTTAATTGGTGTTCTCAAAGTATTTCTCTTATGGGAAGATAATACTGAAGATCAGGGAAAACTGTTTTTCATTGTTTCCCAGTTAGGAAACAACTTTCTTTCTGCTAATACGTTCTATCCACATTGACTACATGCCATTAGTTATTGGTACTAGCTAATACCTGACGTTCACAATCTTCACTCTAATAATAACATATTAAAGTTTCCTAAGTCAGAATTTAAAGGACAGAACCTATGTCTCTGGGGGGAAAAATGTTTAATCCATTCGTATACAATTGTGTAACCTTTTTACAAAACATATTCACACTAGTTCCTCTGGTAGTTTTTTAAAAAAAATCCAACTAGGTCAAGAGTGGTGGCTCACACCTGTAATCACAGCACTTTGGGAGGCTGCGGTATGTTTATCATGAGGACAGGAGATCAAGACCATCCTGGCCAACATGGTAAAACCTCATCTCTACTAAAAAAATACAAAAATTAGCTGGGTGTGGTAGTGCATGCTTGTAATCCCAGCTACTCAGGAGGCTGAGGTAGGAGAATCACTTAAACCAGGGAGTTGGAGGTTGCAGTGAGCTGAGGTCATGCCACTGCACTTACTTCTCTTGTTTTCACTTTCATAGAAAAATCTTTAACCTAACAATAAATAACAGTATATATCTTTGCTGGATATCTCTTGGGCAGAGACTAGAACTTTTTTTGTATGTCAATGAGTTATCTGGTGAAATTCTTAATAATGGTTCCTTCTTTTCAAATTTGCTTATAAAAAGAAAAGTTTATATATTAAGATTATCTAAAATGATCTAGGCCCTAGTTCTTATTAGTAAACAGCAACATGAACATAATTAGTTGCTTAATAGAATTTTAAAAGTAAAAATGATTAAAAATAAACCATAAAATTTTCTTTCTTTTTTATGATTATATTGATTTCAGTAATTTAGGCTTGCCTTTGACTAGAGTATTTTGTGTTCATTTCTTACTGTCTGCTACCTGATAAATCCTGGTGAGGTACATTTCCTCCAGGAAAGACAGCAATCAATAATAGGAAGGCTTTTGGAAGAAAACAGTTAATTTTTGATACGTGGCACTGGCTTAGTTATTCCATTAGCAAGTGTTAAATATTTCTCTATACCTGTATTTACTCACCCACAAGTCCTAAAACAATGTAGCCAATAATACACAGTAGGAAGATCATACAGCACAGAACATCTGTACAACTCCTAAAGACAAAAAAAAAAGAAATAAATAATTAAAAGAGGTCCAAAATGACTTCCTGTTTACTGCACAAAATGAAGAGAGAAAAAGATAATAATAGTGATATGCTATTTCATAATTGCATATTTATTCAATAATCTTGAAAGGTAGATCTGATGTACTTCTACAAAGACATTAGCAGTCATGGAGGGGTCCTAGTTCCATGATTAATGAATATCATTAATCAGAACTCTCAGTATTTGTTCTCTCTTGAGTTCTTTATTTGCAAAATATTTTTGGGCAATAAAGCAATACCTCCATCCTCTCTCCCTCTTCCTCTTTCTCTTTCTTCCTCTTCTTTATTCAAAAAAAAAAAAAAATTGAGAACAGACCCTGCCTCAAAAAAAAAAAAAAAGGAAGACAATAACAGTATTGAAAGCAGGAGCTCAAAGAGATATTTGTACACTCATGTTCATAGTAGTATTATATAAAAAAAAATTTTTAAAGATTGGAGTATGCCAACATCAGATAGCCACTTTTTTTTACATGAAATTGTAAAATAAGCGATTTGATTTTATGATATTCCTCTTCATGTCTCCCTGACACATAGTATAAAATAGCCATTTCCCATCCCTCCTCTTCTCCATTTTCCTCCTACATACACAGTATACAGTTACTATTGTTAAAGGATTGACTACATTAACTTTCTATGGGGAGCTGAGTTATAACTATTCCAGTAACAATGTATATAAATCATTAAAAATAAAATACCTCGAAAGTATACTTTTCTAGCTGTTTCTATAAGCTACATATTGTCAATATAGGATTAGAGAAAATCTGACTCACAGAGAATCAGTGATTTGCTAAAGGTCACAAGCCAAGCCAGGATCCAGCAGGGATACTCAAGGTTTTCAACTAAAGTATTTTCTTTCTTTCTTTTTTTTTTTTTTTTTTTGAGACTAAGTTTCACTCTTGTTATCCAGGCTGGAGTGCAATGGTGCGATCTCAGCTCACTGCAACCTCCATCTCCTGGGTTCAAGCAATTCTCCTGCCTCAGTCTCCCGAGTAGCTGGGACTACAGGCGTGCATGCACCATGCCCAGCTAATTTTTGTATTTTTAGTAGAGACGGGGTTTCACCATGTTGACCAGGATGGTCTCGATCTCTTGACCTCGTGATCCACTCGCCTCAGCCTCTCAAAGTGCTGGGATTACAGGCTTGAGCCACCGCACCCGGCAAGTATTTTCTATTCTCAATATTACATCTTGTTCAGCTTATAAGTGGTTTGGAAGATCAAAGCTATGGCTTGAAAGTGAGCAGCAATACTGTCATTCTTTATGTAAAACTTAATGAGGACATTGTTAGTAAAGAAAAAAATCAGCTAATTTGACAGAATTAAAAGTTGCACAACAGAATTTTCATGGTGAAAGCTCTTGATCTTGAGGGCATACAGATATGCCCTAATCTTTTAGCACAGGCAGGTTGAAGTTACACACTTATTTTTGGACGTGGTAAGTAATGAATAATAATTGTAGAGTAACAAACACAGTAATACCTTACATTGATAAAGCCTATTATACTTGTATTCCTTTCAGAAACATAACCTTGAGAGATTCCTAAGAATTTCTTTAGGCTTCTAGAGGTAGTAAAGTGAGTTTGCTTACCTTAGTTAAGTACATGAAAGAGATTGTTAGAGAGGGCAAATATCTAGATCTCCAACACCAAACCTGTTTCATTTGTGAGTTATGTTAATATGATTACAATTTTCTGCAAATTTTAAAATAGCTACATCTAAAATTAATTATACACATTCCTATAATTCTTTACCTTGGAGTAGGAAATTGATCTTTCACAGAGAAAGTTAATTGTGCACAAACCAGAAACAAACTATCATTTGTTTAAATCTGGTTTCAACCCAGGAATTTTTAATTTCATTTGAATTTAAGAATTATGAGAATAACAATAACAAGAGAAGAAAGCAGGCACTCTAGTTTTTCTTGGTTAACGACCATTGAAAGCAAAACCCTGCTTGAATGTGTGGAGGGTGTCTGTTTCACCTGCATTCTTACACATCCTACTTAATATCAGATTCTTAACCTGTCAGAGCAGTTGTTACATAACCTAACACCTAATGGAAAATGCGTGCAGGTAAGAAACTCAAAGAGAAAAAACTAGAACACAGATGTGCTTTAATTAGAGATCTTGCATTTGTCAAAGCCCTGGTGTATAATCCTAACCATCAGGAAGCTGGAGAGGGATGTAATCAGAAGCACCACCCAGGGTGACCTGCCATCCCATCCTTATAAATCTATAATGTCATATGTTTGTATCATTTCTAATAATATATACTATAGCGCATACAGTAGTCTTCCCTTATTCGAAAGGGAGACATTCTAAGACCCCCAGTGGATGCCTGAAACTGCAGATGGTCCCAAACCCAATATTCTGTTTTTTTCCTATACGTACAGACCTACGATAAAATTTACTTTATAAATTAAGTAAAATGAAGAAATTAACAACAATAATAAAATAGAACAATTATAACAATATGCCACATCACTACTCCTGTGCATTGGAGCCATCATAAAGTAAAATCAGGGTTACTTGAACACAAGCATTGCGATGCTGAGACCGATGATCTGATAAGCAAGATGGCTAACAAATGGTGAAGGAGCAGGCTGGACAGCGTGGATACACTGGACAAAGAGATGATTCACATCCTGGGGGGGACAGAGTTTGGCAGTGTGAGATTTTATCACGCTATTCAGAACAGTGGGCAATTTAAGACATCAATTATTTATTTCTATAATTTTCTCTTTCATATTTTCTGTGCATCACAAATGGCCATAGATGACCTTGGATAATTGAAACCTCAAAAAGTAAAACTGCAAATAAAGGAGAACTATTGTGTTTATAACGACTTCACGTTACATACTATTATAAGGTTATGTGTTTATCAGGCTACATAGTCAATACAAGTAGAGGTAAACATCTAGAAAGATCAGTGAAAGAAACTTACCAATTTCAAAGGACAAAGTACAAAGAAAGAAGCAGAGCCCAAATGGAGGTTTTACGTTGTTGTTTTGTTTTGTTTTTGAGACGAAATCTCGTTCTGTCACCCAGGCTGGAGTGCAGTGGCATGATCTGGGCTCTCTGCCTCTTGGGTTCAACCGATTCTCCTGCCTCAGCCTCCTGAGTAGTTGGGACTAGAAGCACAAGCCACCATGCCCGGCTAATCTTTGTATTTTTAGTATAGACGGGGTCTCACCATATTGGCCAGACTGATCTCAAACTCCTGACCTTGTGATCCACCCACTCTGGCCTCCCAAAGTATTGGGATTGCAGGCATTAGCCACCACACCTGGCGGAAGTTTTTAAATAAGTAAAACCCATACTCCTTGACTACTTGCACCAATGAATAAGCATCAGTTGGTGTTTTGTTTCTATATAGGGTTTTACACTATAATTTATTTCTTATTCTTTGGTATCAAGGAAGCACTAAAGCATCAGGAACTACCCTGTGCTCACACAACTATTCCCCCAGCAGTCTCTCACCACAATGGGACAGCATTTCTCAATAACTCACACCTTAAGATGTTTGGAGATTCTATCCTGGGGCTAGGGAAAATAATATATTAAAGTCTGCTTTGTTTTTCTGGTACACTGCTTTAGAGAAATAGCAGACCATAACCTATGGCCAGATTGGTTAATTTTGTCTTACTTAAACACAGAAGGTTGTTGAACAAACTAATAATTATAAACAAAGAATTCAGATCTCCCCAGTAGTAGACATTAGTATTTCTAAATTTGTTTCTGTTGTAATTTGATTCTCTTTATTGCTTTAGAAATTTTTTAAATATAGGTGTGTGTGTGTGTGTGTGTGTGTGTGTGTGTGTGTGTGTGTATTTTCAGGTAATGATAATTATCTGCTATTTTTTTCCATTAATTTATCTGATTCGCTCCCATTCCACAGAGATATTCTCTCTAAAAAAATAATGCTTAGAAACTTACTGGAAAATTGAATGTGAACAAATTAAAATATAGTTTGGGCACCATTTTGTGAGTCAAGGAATATGGCAGAAACTCAATTCAAATTTTTAGAAGTTGTAGTGCCTTATCATTGTTTCTTTCTTTTGATTTCAGAGCATCTGTCACAATCCTAAATATTCTATAGGGAATGAGTTCTATTTTTTAAGAAAAAAATAAGATTTTAATTGGGATAGTTTTCAAAACTCTCTAGACAGCTATTGAGAGAACTGGGTGATCTAAGCTCATGGCTGAAAATTATTCTGAATCATATTCTAGCTAGAGGCTTGTCATAACTGGACCTTTTCCTCAGGTGGATTCATTTTTACTTTCATAGCAAGCACTATGAACCATTGTGCTAAGCTAAAAATGGGTTACATCCCACTGGGTCCCAGAAAGAATAGTCATAGAGACATTTGCCCAACTCTCTCCCTCACCCTCCCTCCAAATCAAAGTCCCACTTTTTCAAAACAAGCTGCTCACACCCACATTTATTAGACAGCCACTCAAAACTTTATTCAGTTTGTGTTTTCCTGGCATAAAAGCGTTTTCAAAAGTTAAACTACAGAACTACTATTGCACCTAATATCTATTTTCCAAACGAAAAGAATAATAGGATTCCAATTACATGTGCTTGTGCAGATTTCCCTTTTCCTTTTACCTCTAATCCACAAATATTGCATGCCTATAGTCACCTAGACTTAAAGTGTTGGGAGTTTCCTTTGACGTTCCCTTTTTCCTAGCTTACCTTTTATATTCAATTGACAAGTTCTCTTGACTCCTTTTCTCTGATGTATCTTTCATCCACCCCTTTCTTTCTATTCGCGTTGTCTGGACTCAGTCCAGGTTTTTTAATGCTCTCTTCAGACTATTGCCGTGGTCTCTTAATTGGGCTTCTGCAGGTAGTTTCTGCCTGATCCAATTCAGTCTGCACATCACTGATATTACCAATATGTGATGATGTCAGTTTACTGTTTAAAAAATTGCAGGACGTCTCCACTAACTATTTGACAATTTCCAAATAGCTTAGATTCATGTTTAAGAACCTATAATCTCAATCCTAATTCATGCCCCGGGGTACCTTTCTAGCTATATCTCCCATTATTCCTTCTAAATGCATTTTAACCAATTTGGACTTTTTCACACAATGATGCACGGCCCTTGCCACACTAAGAGCTCTCTGCTCATGGCACCTCTAGACTCCCGCTTCTGGGATAACCATATGTCCCAATTTGCCTGGGATAGCCAGGATTTACACCTCTTTTCCTAGAATAGCCATTAACAGTGTTTCCAGTTACTCTCAAAGAAGCACCAATGTGGATCACCACATTATATACTAAAGTCCTATCCCACAAATCAGCTCAAATGTTACCTCCTTCATGAAGTTTTCAAGTAGAAGAGCTCTCTCTAATCCCTGTAGATACACAGAACTTTTGTTTATACCTTTAAGGCAACTATTTTTCATCCATGATAGCCTAGACCAAGGGCAGTAAACTATAGTCTATGGGCCAAATCGGGTTTGCTGTCTGTTTTTGTACAGCCTGCAAGCTAAGGACAGTTTTTACATTTCTAAATGGTTTTTTAAAAAATCAAAGGGATAATACTTTGTTACCTAGAAAACTTATATAAAATTTAAATTTTAGCATTCATAAGTAAAGATTTTTGGAGAACAGCAACACTAATCTGTCTATATATATAATCTAAGCTACTTTTTTGCTACAATAGCTTAGTAGTTGCATTAGATACCATCTGGCCTGCAAAACCTAAAATATTTACTACTTGGACACTTTTAGAAAAAGTTTTTTGACCTCTGACCTAGACCATAAAGTCCTCTATGGCAGCATTTAGCAGTCTTGCATGCTACAGACATAAAGCAATCTATGTCCTCTGAATGATTAGTGATGATTAGTGATTAGCCTTCACTGACAGGCTAATGTATCATAAAAGGGCCCACGTAAAAATCAAAGTGCTATGTTTCAGTTTTCAGATTCTTTAAATTTTTTGTAGTGAATATGTTGCTTAGAGATTCAAATTTTTGGTCAAGCTTAAACATGCCATCTGGACATTGCTGTCTCCAGTAAAATAAATCATTAAAAAACAAATGCAACCAAGAAAACCCATTACATTTAATTTAGAGGTAATAAGAGAATTTTGTTTGATAAGTGAATATTTTGGTTCCACACTAGTTCTTATTTTCCAACGACTGTCATTTTGCTTCCTTTTCAGAGACAGCTTTCTACTCTCATCCAGAAACTGATTCATTTACCGGTTTCTTTTTTCTTTGTGGCAGATGAAAGTCCAATGATATCAACCATCCTGAAAGGTCATTAATATCAAGCATTAGAGTGAGAATAGAAGTCCTAAAAGTCATTATTCTCTGACAGATCATCCATTCGTGCCTAATGAGTCAGTTTAGGGACTGTCCTCTGCCTGTGATTCCAGTTGGATGCTCACCTCTCATTTGAAAGTTGTTGGTGTCACTTGGGTACATCTGTCTACAGCATGGCTGCATTTATAACCCAAAGTCCAGAAGTACTGCTCCTCTGTGGTTCTGCTGGCACCTGAATGATGCCCTTCAGTCATCTGTTACTGCTCTGATTCTTACCGTAAAAGTCTGTCCCAGGAAACAGAATGAATGTTCCACTTCCCACAGGTTTTATTGGAGGGTAATGCAATTTGCACCATCTTTCAAGCTTCACTGAGTACATTTGGCACAAACTGTGCCATGAATTAGATCAGCTGAGTTGCTGCTAGTGAGTGTCAACTGGACTCCATTTTGAACAACTTAGGGTAGAGATCTATGTAAGTTGAAAATATTTTCCGCTTTTCCCCCTATTCCTCTCAAATGATGGAGAATCTGGTGATTTTTGAGAGAGACATCCTAAGAGCTTGTGTTTGAAGGCATTAATTGTATCCACCTCTTTGGTTCCAGTTTCTCTTCTTCCCACATATGTTGTCTTACAGTTCTTTATTGTTCTGTTCTCCAGCCCACAGTGGTACGCCACGTACCATTCTCTGTGTGTGAGAGAGCTGAGGTTTTATCAGTAGGCAAGTTGCACTGGCTGTTTCTGTAAGAGGTTAAAGATTATCTCGAAAAATTTCACTCTATTATTGAAGTCAGAAACTTCATAGGAAGACACAAATGAGCTTTTAATTACATGAACCTGTATTTTTAGGTGTTTGATATTAATACAAGTTTTTTAAGCCTCCTAAAAAATTTTAAAGATGACTTTAAATTGACATTTACCTTTGAAGATAATTCTGGTATCCAATCATTGAGAAAGAAGTGTTGGTTTTGTAGGATTATTATTTTAACACATTTTAAACTGTTGTTGAAAAACAAAATACACCAAAAACTCAATACCCTAAGAAAAAATAGTATAATATTGATACCATCTTTGAAATGTATTAGATTATATAACATTTAAGTATCGCAGCTGCTTTAGTTAGTTCTTCTGAATAATTAAATCTTAAAAGCTTCTCTATCCTCTGATTAGTATTCTATTCTAAACTGCTTGCATTTGGGTTTCCATTGCCTTGACAGAGCACCTTTAACTGGTTTTGATTTATATTTTCTATTTGTAAAGGGAAATGAAATCTGATTTTTTTTTTTTTTCTTACAAAGAGGAGTTTAACTGATGCCTGTGTAAATGTGTCTTTCGTTTGAAAGGGGACAAGATAAGACAATATTGGTTTTACAATGTTATTCATCATGTGTGTAAAACTTGCATAATATTCAGTAATCTGTCAATAGGTGGAAATCACTCTGAAAATGCTGGTAAAGTGGGAGCCGGATCACAATTATTGCTCATATTACAGCTTGAGTATTGTAGACCAAAGGAACTATATAGCAGGGTACAAAGAGATCTAGCTCTAGATGGCTTTGGGACATTAGTCCAAAGTCATCAACAAAGATTGTAGGAAATTCATATCAGTTTGGAACACCTTTTAATCTTTTTGGAATACGTTAGAATCTATGTAGACACAGAGTAGTGCTCAAAAATATTTGTTGAAACAATGAACGAACTTCTGAAAATTCTCATCCAGCTATTAGAATATAAAACTTTTGCTCCCTAATAATCATATATTAATTTTTTAGTAAATAAAAACACATACATTAAACTGAGATTACTATTTGTCACCTTAAATTTTAGTAAGTAAAGAAAATATATTGCCTGATGATGACAAGAGGCTTAGAGAATTGAAGGTCCTTTGACCCAGTAATTTCCTTTCTAGTAATTTATACCATGGGAATAATTATAGATGTAGTAAAAATTTATTTACAAAGATTTAAAACACTGCACTGTTTATAATAAAGCAAAGTTGAAAACAACTTTTATACAATATTTAATTATACGAAAAAATGTTTGGGGCTGGTACAGCAGGCTCATGCCTGTAATTCCAATACTTTGGGAGGCTAAGTGGGAAAGATTGCTTAAAGCTAGGAGTTCGAAACTAGCCTGGGCAATATGGTAAGACCTGGTCCCCACAAAACATTTTCAAAATTAGCTGGGTATGGTGGCATATGCCTATAATTGCAGGTTCTTGGGAGCTTGAGATCAGGAGTTTGCAGCTGGAGTGAGCTATGAATGTGCCACTGCACTCCATCCTAGGAAACAGAGTAAGACCTCTGCCTCTAAAAATTTTTTAAATAATTTTTTAAAATAATAAAAAGGAAAACAAGATTTCTCTAGTATAAACATGTTTACTTATTATTTTGGCAGTTAATTCAGTTCTCAGAGAAAAACAATAAATACAATATGCCATATTTGGCATAAATAACAGCAAGGATTCTACTAGTATGCTCTTGGTAAACTTTATTAGGAATGGAAGGTTTGCACTGATTTTGGAAAGAAAATTATCAAATTTGTGAAATAGTATAATAAGGAATAGTTATTGCCATGGCTTGTCCATTGCAAAGAAGCATAGACATTCAGTACATATCTATTGAATGAATCAATGAAAATATTATCTGAACATTAGACAATATCTTATAGACATTTTCAATAACATATAAAAATATTGTATCTCTCTGTTCTCAAATTATTAAGGAAAATGGGAAATTCCAACCATTGCAATGAAAATTCTATTCATTTGGTTAGAGCCCAAAGTAATATGTAAATTGTTTTTTGTAAATATTTGTCAATCTATTTTATCTACAAGCTGGTTATACTACAACATAGCATTACTAGTAACAATAGGGTAATTATTATTAGCAAAAATAAAAGACAAACTTTGTAGAGCTTTTAAGATAAATCTAAATACTCTCTAAATGTTTGATTTGAAATTATTAAATATAATCTTCATGTAATCCAGTTTAAATTTCTACCTAGATGATGTATCTGTTAAGAATTTGCTTGGCTGAAAATACCAGGGAACTTAAAGCCAGAAATAGTGGTTTAAATTTCAAGAAATTTATTTTTTAAATACAACAAGCAGTGCTGCAGTTGGCAGTCCTGAGCTGGTGTGGTGAAGCATCCAGTGATGCTGTCAGGAAATCGACTCACTGCGTCCTTCCAGCCCTCTCCTTCCGAGCTCTTAGACATTTGTCTTCATGCTTATGCTTCATTCACAAGCTGACTGCTGCACTCAAGATACCTGAATCTATCTCTTCAAAGAGTCTTTGTTTTTTTTTTATTTAGGAAAGAAAGTCCTTCCTGCCAGACTTTCTCTTTAGCTCATTGGCTATTCCTGTGTCTCATGGCCATCCCTACCTGGAAGGTGGTTTAAAAAAGTATTTGGCTTTTCACCTTCTCTACTAGAGAACACAAGAGAAAAGCTGATTTCAAACAGATGTTGAGTGAGACGAATTACAGTAGGTATCACAGCTACTAGTGAGATTTCTTTTATGCAATTGTAAAAAATATTTTCCCATTCTAATAATTTCAAGTCAACTCAAGTGGATTGTGCAAACAATATAGTTTTTTGCAACTATTCTTAAATACAAATATAAAAGTGAATATTGTATATTCTCACAGAGTTCAAGTAAGTCAAACAGTTTTGTTTCCCAGCCAAGCATGTTCTAGAACTGATATCAATAACAGCAAAATAGTGAGTTGTTAGATCTTAACTTGGAATAATTTTATATTTTATATTCAATTGTTGGTATAATTATTGACAGTCATAGTCAATGAAATAGAATCTAAAATTTAAATTTAGCCATAGTAAATATATACATTTGTGGTTGTCATTGAGTATCGAAATGTATTTTTTTTTAAATGGAGTCTTGCTCTGTCTCCCAGGCTGGAGTGCAGTGGCATGATCTTGGCTTACTGCAACCTCTGCCTCCCGGGTTCAAGTGATTCTCTTGCCTCAGCCTCCCAAGTAGCTGGGATTACAGGTGCATGCCACCATGCCCCACTAATTTTTGTATTTTTAGTAGAGATGGGGTTTCAACATGTTGGCCAGTCTGGTCTCAGACTCCTGACCTCACATGATCCACCTGTCAGTGGCCTCCCAAAGTTCTGGGATTACAGGTGTGAGCCACTGCACCCAGCCCTCAAAATGGCATCTTAATGCTGGGAATGAGTCATTAGGCAATCTTATACTTAGTTTGGTCCCAGAATGGTCTCAGTTCTCTTACAACAGAGCACTACAATTCAACTTACATAACAGTCCCTACTACTATCCTCTTTTCTGCCATTCTGAAATATAGCCCTCAAAGACTCTAATTTCATGATTAATGGGGTACTCATTTTGTGCTGGATACTGTGATAGATGCTATGAAAACACTGGTGAACCAAACAGACAAGATGCTTTCTCTCATGGAGTTCCCAGTTTAGGGTGGGGAACAGATAAGAAATAAGTAAAGAACAATCAATAAAAATAACGACAGATTGGCCAGGCATGGTGGCTCATGCCTGTAATCTCAGGACTTTGGGAGGCTGAGGCAGGTACATCATGATGTCAGGAGTTCAAGACCAGCCTGGCCAAGATGGTGAAACCCTGTCTCTACTGAAAATACAAAAATTAGCCAGGAATGGTGGTGGGTGCCTGTAATCCCAGCTACTTGGAAGGCTGAGGCAGGAGAAACACTTGAACTCAGGAGGTGGAGGTTGCAGTGAGCCGAGATCATGTCACTCCACTCCAGCCTGGGCAACAGAGTGAGACTCCATCTCAAAAGGAAAAAAAGAATCATGACAGACTGTGTAACTGCTAGGAAAAAGACAACATGATTCTATGAAAGAGAATACTAAGGATGGCTCACATATAGAGGGTTCATAAGGAGGGACTCTCTGAAGTGGTTCTAAGACTTGTATTTCAGGCAGAAGAAACAACAAGTGCAAAGGCTCTGAGGGCAGGTGAGACCAGGGTATGTCCTGAGGGCTGACAGATGGCCAGTCGTGTGTTTTGGCTGTGTCCCCAGCCCAAATATCATCTTGAATTGTACCTCCCACCATTCCCACATGGTGTGGGAGGGACCTGGTGGGAGATAACTGAATCATGGGGGCGGTTTCCCCCATACTGTTCTCATGGTAATAATTAAGTCTCACAAGATCTGATGGTTTTCTAAGGGGATTCTCTCTCTTCCCTCCCACCATGTAAAATGTGACTTGCTCCTCCTTGCCTTCCGTCATGATTGTGAGGCCTCCCAGCCATATGGAACTGTGAGTCAATTAAATCTCTTCTCTTCATAATTACCCAGTCTTGGCAATGTCTTTATTAACAGCATGAGAACACACTAATAGAGCCAGTGTGGATAAAGCACAGGGGAGAAAGGCAA
The DNA here is from genome assembly GCF_048565385.1 of Saimiri boliviensis. Lineage (NCBI taxonomy): Eukaryota > Metazoa > Chordata > Mammalia > Primates > Cebidae > Saimiri > Saimiri boliviensis. Next base: position 73,243,816 of record NC_133459.1, read on the forward strand.
TGAGCAACTGCTATAGTTTGAATGTATCCCCCAAAGTTCATGTGTTGGAAACTTATTCCCCAGTGCAACAATTTTGGAAGGTGAGAACTTTGAAAGGTGATTAGTTTCTGCTCTCATGAATGGAGTCTCAGGAGTGAGTTCCGTATCTGCGGTGGGGCTGGGGGTTGTTATTAAAGCAAGTTTGGTTCTTTCCTGTTCTTCTGTTTCATATGTGATGCCTTGTGTCATGTTTTGATACAGCCCCTTGATCTTGGACTTCCCACACTCCATAACTATGTGCCAAACAAATTTCTATTCATTATTATATATATATATATTTTTATATATATATACATAATCTATTCATTATATATATTTTTATATATATAATCTGTTCATTATTATGTATAGTAGCACAAAACATGCTAGGGCAGCAGCACAACAGGTGGTCAGTACAATTAAATGACTGAATAGCCCTCAGTGTGGAGGAGTGTGGACTTTTCTATCAGGGGAGTTTAGTTACAACGTTTTATATGTTAAAGAACTAAACAGTTTGTGACTCACCTTGATATATACTATCTCACTTGGATGATTACAAGTTGTAAAGTTGATATGAGAACTGTTACTAATACATCACTTTAAAAACTAAGTCACTCCTGACTAAAATTTCAGTTCATTTTCTAGTGGAGTTCTTCAATAGGGGGAATAATATAACAAAAGTCATATTTCAGTTAGATTTCCCTTGTGTTAGGATGCAGGATGAATTGGGATGAAGTGTGTGGTGAATGCAGTGTGGTAGCAGTACCAAAGAGAACGAAGCCAGGGTCAGTTCTGCTTCATCGTCATCAGTAGCTTTCCACACATGTCTGTTTTGCTGGTTCCCAGGAATACTGTGGAAATAAATGTCAGAGTGTGGGAGAGTTTTCAACTCCAAAAAGATGCCTCATGGGTTGAAATGGATATGAATGGATATCTCTCTAATGGTTTTTAACACAGAGGAAAGAAACGATGCTTATGGATCATTTCAGCACCAGATCCTATATTTGTCTCTCCTACAGTTTCCGAAGTAAACTGTTTCACTTTTTTTTAGTAAATCAACTTGAAAAAAAGCATATTTTCTCTAAGCTCTTGGAGATCAAAGATCATATTTTTCAGTTTTCTGCTGTGAATGTGGTTAGCCGGCATCTGTCTTTTCTGTAACGGACATAAAGGGTTGTTGCTGTATTGTTGGTTTTAGTCCCTGAGGACCACAGCAAAAGAGAGCTGGACTTGCCTGCTCCTGGATGTGGACTGTCCATTATGAACAATACACGTGATGACTTATTGAACTGTGTTGTTTCTAGATCTTGTCACTGCATTTAAGGGAGTAAAAGCCAGGAGGGAAAGAGGGAAAAAGTGACATACAGAAGCAAGACAAAGCCAAGTTAGAAATAAGCTGAACAGTGATGTAAAGAAGAAAATAAAGATAGGAAGCAGTAGGACTCTGAATTAAAATCCAAAGTTATCAGAGTAAAGACTAAGAAAGAAAAAGCCAAAAGAGAATGAATCAGAAAAACAAGATCAAGAAAAATGCAGAAAAGGACTATTTGTGGTTATATGGGAAGGAAAATAAATAAAAGCTGTGCAGTGAAGAAAACTTATTAACATCTGTTTGACTCTGGAGAAAATATAAAAGCAGATACACATCCTAGTGTAAAAGTAGTAGTTTATGTGCATGAGAAAGGAGATGAAGTGAATGATGATATTAATTTCCCTAAAATGTATTTAATTTCTCTATTTATACTTTATAGTTTAAATAATCCTAACAGTCAGATACACTAGAGAAAAGTTCAAAGACATCTGGTCTTTTTATCTATTGTTCTTCTCCTTCTATTGGTTCATTTTCTATTGGAAACATTTACAGTTTATTCCTTTCTGATACAACAATTGTTTGTCAGTTGCCAAAATGCCACTCAATAGACCCATGCATCTCTTTGTCTCTCCCTTTACTAGACTTTAAGAATCTACCTCCACTCAATGTCTGTGCAGCCTGGTCCCAGAAGGACCACCTCTAATCCAATATTACTTTACATGGTAATAGGAAACATGCCAGCATCATCTTTCATACTTTGATGTAAAAAGCATGTGAGTTCTGTGTTTTATTATTAAATGTTCCAAGACTTGCAGACTTTCACATTTGCTTCATCTTTCAGTTACTAGATAAATGTGCCAAAGTGTGTGAAGAAGCAGTCTATCTTTAGACTTTCATTGACGCTAGCGTTGCAGTAGTGGCAATAACAATAGGCGAGATACAACTTAAAGGCTTATGAAAGCCATAGTGAAATATGCCCAGCACATAAAGAACTTCAATTTATCTTAAGTAATGCAAGTATTTGGAATAGTAACTGGGACTCCTAGGCTCTATTCTCGTCCGATAACTCTGAACCATTCCTGATTCTTAATCATCACTTCTGTTGAACCCAGTGGCTTTTCAGAATTTAGATCGATCAAATTTGATTTCAAACTTGGGCAGCAAATTAATGATTGCTTTGTTTTAGTTAGTGTTCACTAAGAGTTTTCCTAGAAAAATAAAGTCTTAATTTTAAGAAGTTGAACTCTAGATTTTAGACATTTTCTGTCTCATCATGATGCAAAGAGAAAGGAAGAATACATTCTCTTATCTGGGCTTGAGCCTTAAGGCAAAGATTCTTCTTGAGAATCAAAATCTGATAATTTAGACTCTATCTACAGTGAACACCTGGCAATCTCTTAACTCCTCCCGCCCCTTTGCCAGCACAAAGCAATTATTTCTCTCCACAACAGAGTTGGGGGATTATTTATGCAATATCTGTAAAGCACATAGAACTCCTCATAGAAAAATATGGGTTAGGAGTATATATCCATGTATGTGTGTTTTAAAAAGCAGAAAGAGAAGCAGAAAACTGAAACTCCGACATGGATTGCACTATAAATTATTACCATCATTATTTATACATCTATATACAAAAGCTTACAAATAAAAACTTTAGGGCACAAATGAGTTTGTACCAGTCTATAAAATATTTGGTTTTCTAACATCTAAAGTCTAAATTCTCCCAATAATATTTAATATTGGTTAATTTTACTTGGCAGAACCCTACAATATATGGTATAGTTTTAGTGTGCCCCCACACATGAATTTCCCAGGAAATCGTAATTGTCGAGCACTCCATCCTTCTGACCATCCCGTCTGGTCTTCTAGAAAAATTTTTCACGTGTACTGTCTTCCGTCTCTTCTGCTCCTCCTCAATCTTCTTCATGAACTGTTCTTTCTCTGCCTGTGTCTTAATGTTTGCCTAAATCTCAGGGCTTTCTCATGATCTTCCAACTCTATCTGCTAATCTAAAGTAATCTCATATATACCACAATTTCCAAGGCTTTAGCCATGACAATAGCTCTAACCTTTCTCCTGAGTGCCAGCTTCTTATTTTTAAATTCAAATGTCCCAAATTGAACTTACTACTTCCCCGTGAGGTCCCAAATTTTCTCTCTTCTCCTTAGCTGTTTCTGCCCTACATGCACTCTTTCATCCAAGCTAAAAATTCTGCCATTCTTAACTCTTCTCTCTTATCCTCCACATTTAGTTGACTGACAAGCCCTACTGATTCTCCATCCTACAATGTTCTGTTTCTTTCCCTCCAATCTCACTGCTACTGTCCAGGTTGAAGCCTCATCATCTCTTATCTGGACTGACAGCATAGCCTCCAAACATCGTCTTGCCCTTTTTGACCCCCCATCCACATTTTATACAATACATAACTTGACATATAAATTCACTGGTTAAAACCTTTTGAGACTTGCAATTGCTCAAAAAAAAATCCAGACTTCTTAGTCTGGCCCTTGCTAAGCTGCTCAAAATTACTTTTTATCTTCTGTTCACTCTCACATACAACCTTTGCATTCCCAAAATCTTAGTGGATTTTTATTTTGATGAACCACAAAAATTTTATGTTGTTTAACTGTTTTTGACATTTAAAAATGGCAATTTTATATGGCTCAACTAATAATGGCTATCTGCTTTGAAAGCTCTTTTACCCTTAAAACTTGTCAAAACATCACCAACACCCAGCTTAAATGTTACCACCTCTGTGACGCAATGATCTGCTACTCTAGGTTAAAGAACAATTCCCTCTCTGATGCTCCCTTACCTCTCCCATAGCACTGTGTTCTCATAACTTGTACCTACTTGTCTCTTACCATTTGAATATGGGAAACTTCAGGGTAGAGCTTAGGACATAATTAGCTCTATATCTTTACTTCTATAATCAGTACTTAATAAATATTTGTTGGATGAATGAATAGACTTCTCTGGAATTTGTTATACAAAGGAGATGGTAAATTTTTTAATAAAAAGTGGCATGAGGGTTAGTATTCTGATTTAATATATTTTACAATGCTTGTTTTCTCTTTTTATATCACCTTCTCCCTTTGCTTCTTACTGGATAATGTATTTGTTCTTACCAGGTGAATTTTATATGGCTATGAAAGAAATGCTTATTCACTACCAAGGAACACTGCCACAGTAAGCCCTGATGTGCATATATAACTCACATAAATGCACATGTCATAAAGTTTCACCAGCAAAATCCCAGAATGCAGCAAGTAAGATTAGGCAGCAACCAAAGGCAAATCACTTCTAGGCAATATCAGATTATTTCTGATAACATTTAAACAAAATTGTTTTCAAAAGAAAAATCCCAAGAACAATAGAAATAGAAGAGATGAAGTTTGTAGAAAATAGCACTTAGGATATCCAAGTTAGCACTTAGGATATTGCATATTTTAAGTATGATTTTCAACCAAGAGACTGCGTATGCTCCAATCTTTCAATCATCTCTGATACCAGGAGAATGCTACTTAACATGGACTGATCCAGGTGCAGACAAAACGTGCAAGATCACAGCAGGTCAGTGAAAGATACAGGATCAGGGCCACAGCAAGGCTTAGACTTAAGCAGGACTTAAACCAGGACAGAAACTCTGCTTCAACCAGTTTCCCCACACATTAGTGAAAAGGGAATAAGAATCTTTAATGCCAGAACCATAGTGTTCTGATTCCTACATATTATGGATTGCTGGGCTAGATAAATTTAGTTAGAAAATTAAAGGTAGGAAATTCCTTAGTTGGGTTCAGTTGCTTATTCCCAATGTTTTTGTGGTTTCATAAAATCCCTTTCACATACAATTAAAGGTGGGTTCCTAAGAATGATACACTGTTTAAAAACACTACCTTGGTGGGCAGAATGAACATCCTAGGAGTCTCTTTTTTTTTTTTTTTTTTTTCTGAGACGGAGTTTCGCTCTTGTTACCCAGGCTGGAGTGCAATGGCGCGATCTTGGCTCACCGCAACCTCCGTCTCCTGGGTTCAGGCAATTCTGCCTCAGCCTCCTGAGTAGCTGGGATTACAGGCACGCTCCACCATGCCCAGCTAATTTTTTGTATTTTTAGTAGAGATGGGGTTTCACCATGTTGACCAGGATGGTCTCGATCTCCTGACCTCGTGATCCACCCGCCTCGGCCTCCCAAAGTGCTGGGATTACAGGCGTGAGCCACCACGCCCGGCCCCTAGGAGTCTTAATCAACTCAGGCTGCTATAACAAAATACGATAGGCTGGGTGGTTTAAAGAACAGATATTTATTTCTAACAGTTCTGGGGCGGTGAAGTCTCAGATCAGTGTGCTGCATGGTCAGGTGCTGGTGAGGGGCTTCTTTCTGATTTACAGTTGCTGCCCTCTTGCTCCATCCTCACATCACAAAGAGGACTACCTCTCTTGTTTCTTCTTATAAGGGCACTAATTCCATCATTAGGACTCAACCTTATGACCTTCTCTAAACCTAATTACCTCCAAAGGCCCCACCTCCAAACACTATCACACTGGGGATTAAGGTTCCAACATACAAATTCTGGGGGACACAAACCTTCGGTCCATAACACCAGGTAAGTAGTATTTCTCCTAGTATAGTCAGAGTAGAACCTACTCTCGTTTGGGTGTGCCATCCCTCTGTCATACAATAAAACCTCTTTAAAAAATATAGTTGAAGCTGGTCATTTAAATCTGCTGTATAGGGCTGGGCTCAGTGGCTCATGCCTGTAAGTCCAACAACTTGGGAGGCCAAGGTGGGAGGATCACTTGAGGCCAGGGGTTCAAAATCAGCCTGGGCAACACAATGAAACCTTAATCTATACAAATAAAAATGTTAGTTACACATGGTGGTGCACACCTGTGGTGCTATGGGAGGCTGAGGTGGGAGGATTGCTAGAGTGGAAGAGTTTGAGGCTATAGTGAGTAATGATTGTGCCATTGCACTCTGGCCTGGGCAAAATCTCATCTCAAGAAAGAAAGAGAGAGAGACAGACAGAGAGAGAGAGAGAGAAAGAGAAAGAAAGAATCTGCAGTATAGATGTATAGCTGAAAGTGAAATATTAAATATTTTACTTTTGAGAGTATATTTTTAAGTCAGATGATCTGCTTTATTTTATGCAAAAGCACAGATCAGCAAGTCAGATAAAAATGCATTTCTATGACTATGACATGCATATATGGGTTTCATATAGGAACTTGAGATTCATGTCCTTGAATTTCAGGATAAACAAAATCTCAGAAGAGGCAAAAGAATGACACATAAGCCAGGTTAACTCACACTGTCCTCTGGTTTTCAATTGGAAGCATAACCCTTGGATAGCTATTGAATATTCTACTCTTTTTTTTTTTTTTTTTTTTTTTTTGGCCGGCATCAATCTTTGTGGCTCCCTTGTTCCACGATCTCTTTGGAACTCTTGGCAGCTCTCTTCTATGGAAAAGTGAGCACCAGAATAAAGTGAAGGGCAACGCCCTGCTTCCTGTCCTTCAACACCAGTATTTAAAGTTAATCTAGCATTCTACATTTCAAATACACTGTTCAAATATCACTCCCAACCCTCCCTGCCAACGTATATCTCCCCAGGCCATATTTCCAAGGCCTTTCTGGATCTGCAAATATGTAAATCTTCAGAGGTATGTGCTTAGTTCTCCATAGCACATCAAGACTATTAAATAGTAAGGCTCCAATAAAAATCTAGCTATGCTGACATGTAGATGACAAGCTGGTAAATAGTGTATTATGCTGATTTTTATTTCGCTCCATATGATTCTGTAAAGACTTCTGTGTGCTTTGCGATACATTAATATTTGTACAAAAGAAAAGTACAATCTTTCCTTCCTCTCCCTCCCCACAATCCCTGGGAAAAAACATTCTCTCTGAATATATGACTAGCATACACAAAATGCCATTTGTTATAGATGCCATATCAACTCAGATGGTAGAAAAACTTATAAACATAATCCCAGGATAGTAGGTTGAATTTTGTTGTAAAAATTTTGTAGTTTGATTTTATTTGCAGCATGGACCTCAGTAATAGCTAGCTCTCAATCTATTTCTTCCCAGAGGTGATACTGAAAGGTGAACAATTCTTAGCTTTATTAAAATTTTTTATTATATATTTATGTATATCATTATCAGTTGTTCTAAAGGCAGTGAAGGAAAAAGATCTTAAGTCTAAGACCCAAGTTCCTTTGTTTTTTTTTACCGGAAATATATTCTGTAAACCCCATAAGAGGCAAGTCTATGACTGCATTTCTGTCTTTCTACTGTCATGATTCTGGGGAGGACAGACTAAAATATGCATGTTTAACTCTAATGAAGGGTTATAATTTGAATTGTCTTAGCATGGATCACAAGAATAGAGTTTACAATAGTAATATATCATGAGTAGCTCAGCAGAAGGCTTTCAAAATATAACAGATAAAACAAAAATGTGTCCTAGAAGAGGAAATAAAATAGACTTAAGTAAAAGGAAACAGAAGATACAATACTTAAATGTTGAAAATGCTGTGAAATGTTTTTATTTTGTCTTCCTAGTAAGTTTGTTAAATGCTTGGCTTTTGTATCTGAATTGGAAAAATCTGTTCTCTACTCCCCTAATCCCCTACTCTGCACCATCTTCACTCTGATCCTTTTTAAATGTTATGGACCTTCCTAAAGAGTTAATTACTCAAAAACATAAAAAATGTGTTTATTATGTGTAATTCAAACATCCTGAGAAGTCAAGAATGTATTGCATTCAAGCTTAAAGTGTAATAGGGTTTACATAGAAGCTTACATTTCTATTTAGTAAAAGCTACCTACCAGAAGCCTCAGGGAAAAACAGACCTTTGAAAAAATAATAGAGAATTATTTCAAACTATTTCTGACTAGGCAAAAAAGAAAAGCCATAAAAGCTATCAAAGAAATTTATGAAAGGAAAATGAACGACAAAAGAAAAGAAAGTTGATCACAGAAATCCTAGAAATAAAAAATATTTTGAGGGTGATTTTATAATGAATTTTCCCTGTAGCAAATATTAGAACTATGTGTTATGTGTTTTAATACAACACACAAGTTAGTTGAAAAAAAAAAATGCCCATGTATTGTATTCCAAAAGACTTAGAATAACCAAAGGAAAAATGCAAAGATATGTACATATTTTGTCTTGTAAGTTAAGGGAGGTCAAATTCATTCTTTGTGCCTAAGAATATAAGTTTGTCATTAAGTTATAGTCCAAAGGGTTACATATTAATGGTTGCTACTTTTCCCTAATAGGAGCATTATTTTGAATGACATGTTTGTAAAACATTCAGGATCATTTAATTATATGTATGTCCTCCTGACTGCTTAACATTAAAGAAGTATGTGACCTAAATAATAGTTTTGGTTAGATGACCTTATATTTGAGGGTCCCTTTCTGTCCAATTACCAAGCAAGCTTTTCAAATGCACTGAAAGATTTAATTCATAAATCCCTTAAGAGCCTTCTGATAAAAGGTTAAAGCAGCACAAATAAGCTACTAATACATGACCTTGTTTCAGAAAATCATGCCAGGACTCTAAGCAAGTGTGCTTATTTATCATTATTGAATTGCTACAGTAAGACAAAAAAATTTCCAGAGCAATATGAATATATTTCTTATAAATATATAGGAGAAAGTGCGAATTTCAGTTTAGTATCATAATATTAAGATGTTTATTTATACCTTTATGACATTAGAGAAAGCATTTGTTTCTCAGAAATCGCTATCTGTTTATAACTACAGTTCTCTAATTTTATGAGAGAAAGTTTACTTGCCGATATTTATTGGCATTTTGTCAGTTCTAAAGTTGCTTCCACATTTTTATGTATTTATTATAGCAGCAATCCTCTTCTCAGTACCAATTTCTCTTAGTCAGCTCAGGCTGCTGTAACAAACACCACAGACTGTGTGGCTTAAACAACAGAAATTTATTTATCACAGTGCTAGAGGCTGGGAAATCAAAGATCAAGGTGCCAGCAAATCTGGTTCCTCATGAGGGTCCTCTTGCTGATTTCTAGATGAGTGCCTTCTTGCTGTATTGTTACATGGCAGAGAGAGAGAGAGAGTGAGAGAGAGCGAGAGAGAGAGAGAGAGAGAGAATCTGTCTCTTCTTCCCATTCCTGTGGTCTCGACCCTTGTGACTTAATCACATCCAAAAGGCCTTCACCTCCAAGTACCATCACACTGGGGATTGGGGCTTCAATATGTATATTTTGGGGGATGCAAACATTCAGTTTATAGCAGGGATCCATCAAAATATAATGAACATGTGTATATTTCCACATGAATCTTAAAAATCATGCTTTATATAAATGATAATTTAGTATTAGAGATTTTTCCTTTTAAATTTCACCAAAAAATATTTGATTCATCTTTAACACCCATGTCTTTGTCATCACTAGGTTTCTTAGTGCAATTGTCCAGAGTATGTCACCTTCAATCCTTTTTTTTTTTTTTTTTTTTTTTGAGAAGGAGTTTGCTTTGTAGCCCAGGCTGGAGTACAGTGGTGCGATCTCGGCTCACTGCAACTTCCACCTCCTGGGTCACGGTTCGAGCAATTCTGTTGCCTGAGCCTTCCGAGTAGCTGGGATTACAGGCATGAGCCACCATGCCTGGCCTGTCACTTTTAATTCTAAATTGAGATGTAAACTTTTTTGAATCCATTGATGATACTGCCATGGGAAATTTAATTCCAAACTTCCCACTTGTTAGCTCCACAAAGTAACTACTTCTTGCATTGCTTTAAAAATTGATCTTTAAAAGGGTTGTTTACAGGCCAGGTGTGGTAGCTTATACCTGGAATCCCAGCATTTTGGGAGACTGAGTCAGGATCACTTGAGGTCAGGAGTTTGAGACCAGCCTGGCCAACATGGCAAAACCCTGTCTTTACAAAAAAATGCAAAAGTTAGCCAAGCGTGGTGGTGCATGCCTGTAGTCCCAGCGACTCTGGAGGCTAAGGCAGGAGAATGGCTTGAACCTGGTAGGGGGAGGTTGCAGTGAGCCAAGATCACAGCACTGTACTCCAATCTGGGCAACAGAATGAGACTCCATCTCAAAAAAAAAAAAAAAAAAAAAAAAAAAGCATTGTTTACAATGACTTACAATATTTGATGCTGCCAAGAGTAACAAACACAACTTTATTATTTTTTCACTCCTTTTTAAAAAATCCCATTTCACTTGGTCTGTAGTGATCCCAAATTAGCACAGTGATCATTACATGCTGATGTGTCTTCCCTAAAATATTAATCAATTCTTCTGGATAAAGTAATTGGGAGAAAACTCGGTAATTTGGGAGATACTCTTAGGACTCCAGAAGTACTCAGCAACCAGAGGAAATTAGAAATCTAAGATAGGTTTGAGGTAAACCTTGGATTTTGAATCAATCTCAACTTCCTTTATCCTTTTCCTCCACCCATGGCATAGATATGAATTTCCTCTGATCTTCAGCTTGCTTCTTCACTCAGCAAAAACAAAAACAAACAAAAGACTGCACGGACAGACTTACTTGAAAATGATTTCAGAGAAACACAGAAGAAAGAACTCTATACTCACAACCTAGACCTGGATCCCAACCTTGTCTTTGCCACCAAGTCACCAGGTAATCGTGACTAAGCCTTTTCATATTGTTAGGCCTCTGTTTCTCATCCCAAATTAGGAGGGTGAACCAAATACACTCTAATGTTCTTTGCAAAGTAAATGAATCATTATTATAATTCTATTATTTCAACGAAAGTATTAAATGATACTCATTCTTTTAAATTCTATAGTTGAATATAATGAATAATTAAGTATGTTTTGCTAATTCTTCCTCTTTCTACTTCTGCTACCTTAGATTTTGGCTATACAGCTCACTTGCTTAACATGTTAACATCTATGTTTATCTCTAAAGTTTAGCCTTTCTAAAAAAATCAACTCAGCTTATTTTGGGTTAAAAAATGGCTATGAGCTCATTCAGCAGGCTAGTATTTCAAAGCAACCAACAACTGCCATTTCTATTACCGATTTTTCATGTTAGGCTAAGAAGAGTAAAATTTACTGATGTTTTCCTAACCCCAGCTTCCTTACTGTGCACAATGAACAGCTAAGCAGAACATTAGCGAACATTTTCATTTCTAACTCTAGCAGTGAAGATTTCCCACCACTGTGACACAGAAGGATGCACACTTAAAGACAATACATTTATTTAGTGGATATGAACGTCTTTTGACTAGAAAAAGAAATAACAATCATCTGCAGTACTTTAAATAGAAAACATCTGTTTTTCGCAACATACTTCAAACACTTTGAATTTCCTGATTAGTTGTTATATGAGAACTGTATTTCTGAAAGACGAAATGAGGCATTTTAAAGATGAGTAAATGATCCTCCAAGCAAGTGAAGAAAAACGCTCATGCTCTGGGTAAAGATGGTTAAACCAGATCCACCATAACAGGAACAAATAAGAAATAATTCTTTCAATTACTTGCATTTAAACCAAAAGTTCTACTAAATATTGCAAGCAAAGGAGGATGATATAAACGAGCAAAGCATAGAGAAATGAAAATATAGCACTATGGTCTTATATCATAGCAACAATATCCATGATGCTATTAAAGCAATCTTTGCTTGACTAAGCCAAACATAAAAATATTTGAAGCAATGACATGAAGCAGTTTTTAAAGTATTCCACAAATGCATGCATACCTCATGAGGTGGGTTCAAGAAATATATCTACAAACACATTTATGGGCAATTGCTCCAGTCTGAAGGTTGCAAATTTATTTTGGCCACATCAACCCTTTCTCAGGAATTTGTAACATAAAATGAAGAGGATCATCTATTTTTATCATAAAATGCTACAAAAAGTGCACTGTGTCAATATTTCCAGGTGACATTTGTTTTATTTTTAATCTATAATTTTTATCTTCTCCATGGTTTTAAAATGTTATCACTGAGAAGATACATATCCCAAGTCAAATGTCAAAGAATAACAACAACAAGAAAAAGAAATATAGACCCAATGAACAATGAAGATTAAGGTGCTCTCACTAGTTTTTAATCAAGTCAGTATTTTTAGTGAGCATTTATTATATGCCAGGTCCTGTACTAGGGAATGAGTATCTAGAGAGAGAAAAAAGCTTTAAGGAACTCACAATCTATTCATGCATAAAGACACACAAATAAGCAAACAAAAAATTCTCAATATGACCAGGGTAATAAATGGAGCATATAATGTATAAAGCACTCGAAGAACATAGACAAGAGGGTAACTGCTCCTGCCAGGGAGTAACTGAGACTGTGTTGAACAGGGAACATGTGGACTTGACCTTCATATGTTAGTAAAAGACAGAGGAGGGCATTGAGGACATTGAAAAATGTTATCCATTTTTCGATTTGTATGGATAGCAATAACATTTTGAGAATCTGCTACATTTTTTTTCTCAAGACCTTTCTTTAAACTCCTATGGTTACCCAATAGGTATTGATGAATTAATTTCTCAGAAATACTGTTAGGTAAAAAACCACAATTAGATCATGTTATTATTTATATAAAGAAGGGACATTTTTATATATACATATATAGTAGTCTTCCTTTATCCATAGTTTAGCTCTCCAAGATTTCACTTACTCTCCGTCAACTGTAGTTAGAAAATATGTGAGTACAGTATAATAAGGTATTTTGAGAGATGAGAGAGAGAGAGAGAGAGAGAGAGAGAGAGAGAGACACCACATTCCCATAACTTTTGTTACATTACATTGTGATTGTTGTATTTTATTATTGATGTTGTTAACCTCTTCTTGTGCTTAATTTATAAATTAAACTTCATCATAAGTATGTATGTATAGGAAAATGCATAGCATATGCAGAGTTCGGTACTACCTGCAGTTTCAGGCATCCACTGGGGGTCTTAGGCGTGTGTGTGTGTGTGTGTGTGTGTGTGTGTGTGTGTGTATAGAGTATCCCTTATCCGAAATGCTTGAGGCCGGAAGTGTTTCAGATTTCAGATTTGGGAATATTTGCAATGTATATAATGGGATATTTTGGGGGTGCAATCGAAGTCCAAACATGAAATTCATTTAAGTTTCATATATACCTTATACATATATCCTGAAGATAATTTTATACAATATTTTAAATAATATATGTAACCTGTCATATGAGTTCAGGAGTAAAATTTTCCACTTGTGGTGTCATGTCAGTGCTTAAAAAGTTTCAGATTTTGGAGCATTTTTTATTTTAAATTTTCAGATTAGTGATGTGCTCTCTTTCTGTGTGTGTGTATAGATATGCATATATGTATATATATACACATATATATGTGTATGTGTGTCTGTATCTCTATATCTATATATATCTATATCTATATATATATACCTGATAGAGATAAAACATTGGTCAGGAAAGTATTCTATATGGTGAATTAAGACACTTTGCCTTTATTCTTACTGTTTTTTTTTTCTCATTTGGAATATTTTGTCCATTTCCTGCAAAATACTCATCTTGCCCACCTTTCAAGACTCAGTTCTAAAGCTTCATCCTACATTAAATCTTATCTTTAACATGTAACTGGGCTGTCTCTTCTATGACTGAAAGTCCTATTTTTCTCTTACAATAACTATCACAGTTTAGTAATTAACAGCTCTCCAAGGTTTTATGTGCTAGTTTTAATTCCCCAATTGTACTGCAAATGATATAGATGGTAGATAAGATTAAGGAAGTAGACATGGTCTACTAACCTGGAGTTAGAATCAATAAACAGCACACCAACATTATAATAGCCTAGTTTAGGAAAACCAAGAATGTTTAAAATTCATAAAGTCAGCACTTGTATTATCTACAAACATTATATTATGTACAAACATTTTGGGGAGGAAGGTGATAGCAGTAGGATAGGAAATCAAACCTCTTCCAGAAAGAAAGAGATGGAGTTTCATTTCCTCTTATAATGAACAGTAGAAAATTTAATTATGGATAATCCATATGGGGAAGATGGCTTATATGGTTGTAACTTTAGCTCCCAAATCTGAAAAAACAAGTGATATCAAATGCAAAATTGTAGAAGAACAGAACTTTCTCCACTTATTATAGGGGATAAGCTTGCCCATCTGTGCAAAAGGAAACTATAAAATGCTAATATCTATTACAATTGAGCATTTTCAGAAAGAAAACATTAAGAAATAATGTACATGTAAATCAACTGTCATATGAACTTTTTTACTTTATGAGTTAATGATATTTTCCTTCGCTTTTCACCATTGTTTCTAAGCTTTATTTTTTTACTGATAGTAAGCATCCTATTATGAACAAAAAACAAATTACCAAAAACATAATATTACTAATGATTATGAGGAACACGACTTTGCCAACATGAAGAAATTGGTTCCTGAAGATATTCAGCAAATAAATAGAAGGAGACTTCCCATTATAAATAAACTCATAGTGTGACCTGAATTCAGAAGTCCAGAGCATGTAAAGTGAAGTGTACACTTGTAAATCCAGTATCCTGGATACAGTTCAACAAGCAACTGGAATATATATTACAATATGTATGTATTGGGAAGTTTAAGTCTAATTTTATCATGTTTAGACTTCAAAAATGTGCAGCTGTGAGACTTGTCCTCACTTTCACAACTTGGGCTTATAAGGTTAGAAATGAAAAGCTATTCCTTTTTTTCTAGACACTGTATATGAAATTTGTACAAGCTCATATCAAGTAAAGAATCACGCTTGAATGATGGCTTCATTACCAAAATAGAAAGGCATCTCAAGTAATGCTTAGCTGACAGGTGCATACACTATTTATATCCTAATCCCTTATTTAACCAACCCAACAAAATAAACATTAAAAAAAAAACTAATACATTAGTTGAAAGAGATCTAAATTAAATACCAACACCCATATAAAATTTAATATATTTCCCCACTAATTTTCCTCACAGGTCTAACTAGAAAATGACCTTGGCATTGAAACCCTGCATAGTTACTACATTAAGAAAGGCACGCAAAGCTGCATATTAGTGCACAAAGGAGATTCTTCCGGTCTTTGCCTTCGTTCTTCCTGATAAGCTCTTTCTTTGCCCAGGTTCTCTGAACTACTGTTTAGATGGGGTAACCTGGCTCCATACTGCTAGTTTCTGTAGGACTTAGAAATCCCATAATGGGATGCTGCTACCAGGATCACCCCTGCGGTCCCAGTCCATCTTCTCCAGCCTGGTTACATGGTAGGTGGTGCCATGCCCCAGGGTTCCAGTCCTCAGAAACTACCGGCAGCTTTCCATCCCTGCTGGCTTCTCAGCCAAGCCTACCCACTAGTCTCCTGTCCATCTGTGCACAAACTGCCTTTAATTTTTTTAATAGAAAAATAATGATTTTTTTCACTCTCTTGCCAAAAGAATGCACACTTAAATATTATAGATTGATTGAGAGAAAATGAAAATAAATCCATCCAGTAACAAGACAGCCTGGGCAGAACAGTATTTGAAAAATATAAGTAATCTATTCTTCTGACACATGTATGTATGTCTGACACAGGAATATGGCAAGAAAGATAATATTAGTTTCTCCAAAAAGAGGCAATATGGGTCAGTCACACAGATGTTAGTTATAACCACAGTAAAGGTGAAGGGTCAGGTGAATTTGGGTTGAATGAAATATCAAGATATTGTTATCTAAGAAAAGGAGATAGAAAAAGAAGCTGGACACAATGTATGGGCTACCTCCCCTATGCCCCCAACCGCCGATTCACTAGGTAGCTGTGCCTATGGCAACTATGAGAGATTCTGGTGCTGCAGGTTCACTATCTGGCATTATCTCCTGAAAGCAGGATGACGATCATATGGCCCTTCTTAATTCCCTAACAAAGCTCCCAGGGAAATAAAGTCTCCAACCCTCATCATGGCTTTCAAGACTCTCTATAATACAACATGATCTATTCGGCTTCATTGCCAAAGTGTCTTCCCTCCTAGTCTCTGTTCAGCTACTCTGGGGTATGATGGGATATGCCATGATCACATGCTGTGATCCACACAAAAAAGCTCCACCCTGGTTCCTTTTTAAGAAAAGACTGGCTGCCCAGCAGTGAGAAGTGTGGTATGCAAGCAGCCTCTTGTCTCCAGACAATGTCTGTCAGAGCCTCAGAGCCACTTGAGGATGGAGGATGGAAAAAGGAAGAAGATCAAAAAACTACCTATTGGATACCATGCTTATTACCTAGGCAATGAAACAATCAGTACACCAAACCCTGTATCACATAGTTTATCTATATAACAACCTTCACATATACCCTTGAACCTAAAGGAAGAGTTAAAAAATATGTAAATAAATTCCTGGACACTTGCACTCTCCCAAGACTAAACCAGGAAGAAGCTGAAGCCTTGAATAGATCAATAACAAGGGCTGAAGTTGAGGCAGCAATTAATAGCTACCAAATTAAAAAATCCCAGGTCCAGATGGATTTACAGCTGAATTCTACCAGACGTACAAAGAAGAGCTGGTATCATTCCTTCTGAAACTATTCCAAACAGTACAAAAAGAGGGAATCCTCCCCAACTCATTTTATGAGACCAACATCATTCTAATACCAAAACCCAGCAGAGATGCAACTAAAAAATAAAACTTCAGGCCAATATCCATGATGAACATCGATATAAAAAATCTTCAATAAAATGCTGGCAAACAGAATGCAACAGAAAATCAAAAAGCTTTTTGATCATGATCAAGTAGGCTTCATACTGGGGATGCAAGGCTGGTTCAACATACGCAAATCTATAAATGTAATCCATCACATAAACAGAACCAAAGACAAAAACCACATGATTATCTCAATAGATGCAGAAAAGTCCTTCAACAAAATTCAACAGCCCTTTATGCTAAAAACCCTCAATAAACTAGGTATCAATGGTACGTATCACAAAATAATAAAAGCTATTTACGACAAACCAACAGCCAATATCATACTGAATGGGCAAAAACTGGAAGCATTCCCTTTGAAATCTGGCACAAGACAAGAGTGCCCTCTCTCACCACTCCTATTCAATAGAGTATTGGAAGTTCTAGCCAGAGCAATCAGGCAAGAAAAAGAAATAAAGCATATTCAATTAGGAAAAGAGGAAGCCAAATTGTCTCTATTTGCAGATGACATGATTGTATATTTAGAAGACCCCATCATCTCAGCCTAAAATCTCCTGAAATTGATAAGCAACTTCAGCAAAGTCTCAGGATACAAAATGTGCAGAAATCACAAGCATTTCTATACACCAATAACACACTAACAGAGAGCCAAATCAAAAGTGAACTCCCATTCACAATTGCTACAAAGAGAATAAAATACCTAGGAATACAACTAACAAAAGACGTAAAGGACCTCTTCAAGGAGAACTACAAACCACTGCTCAACAAAATGAGACAGGACACAAACAGATGGAGAAACATTCCATACTCATGGTTAGGAAGAATCAATATCATGAAAATGGCCATACTGTCCAAAGTAATTTATAGATTCAACACTATCCCCATCAAGCTACCAATACCTTCTTCACAGAACTGGAAAAAAACACCTTAAACTTCATATGGAACCAAAAGAGTGCCTGCATAGCCAAGACAATCTTAAGCAAACAATAAAGCTGGAGGCATCACACTTCCTGACTTCAAACTATACTACAAGGCTACAGTAATCAAAACAGCATGGTACCAGTACCAAAACAGAGATATAGACCAATGTAGCAGAACAGAGGCCTCGGAAGCAACACCACACATCTACAATCATCTGATCTTTGATAAACCTGACAAAAACAAGCAATGGGGAAAGGATTCCCTGTTTAATAAATGGTGTTGGGAAAACTGGCTAGCAGTGTGCAGAAAGCAGAAACTGGACCCCTTCCTGACACCTTACACTAAAATTAACTCCAGATGGATTAAAGATTTAAACATAAAACCTAACACCATAAAAACCCTAGAAGAAAACCTAGGCAAAACCATTCAGGACATAGGCATAGGCAAGGACTTTATGGCCAAAACACCAAAAACAATGGCAACAAAAGCCAAAATAAACAAATGGGATCTAATTAAACTCCAGAGCTTCTGTACAGCAAAGGAAACAATCATTAGAGTAAATCAGCAACCAAAAGAATGGGAAAAAATGTTTGCAATCTACCCATCTGACAAAGGGCTAATGTCCAGAATCTACAAAGAACTAAAACAGATTTACAAGAAAAAAAAACAAAAAACAAACAAAAAACAAACAAACAAAAAAAACAGAAAAACCCTTTCAAAAGTGGGCACTGGACATGAACCAACACTTTACAAAAGAAGACATATATGAGGCCAACAAACATGAAAAAATGCTCATCATCACTGGTCATTAGAGAAATGCAAACCAAAACCACATTGAGATACCATCTCACACCAGTTAGAATGGCAATAATTAAAAAATATGGAGATAGCAGATGCTGGAGAGGATGTAAAGAAATAGAAACACATTTACACTGTTGGTGGGAGTGTAAATTAATTCAACCACTGTGGAACACAGTCTGGTGATTCCTCAAGGACCTAGCAACAGAAGTCCCATTTGACCCAGCAATCCCATTACTGGGTATATACCCAAAGAATTATAAATTGTTCTATTATAAAGACACATGCACAGTATGTTCATTGCAGCACTGTTTACAATAGCAAAGACCTGGAACCAACCCAAATGTCCATCATCAATAGACAGGATGAAGATAATGTGGCCCATATATACCATGGAATACTATGCAGCCATAAAGTACTATGAGTTTTTGTCTTTCATAGGGACATGGATGAATCTGAAAACCATCATTCTCAGCAAACTGACACAAGAACAGAAAACCAAACACCGTATGTTATCACTCATAGGCGGATGTTGAACAATTAGAACATGTGGACACAGGGAGGGGAGCTTCACACACTGTGGTCAGTAGAGGGGGCTAGGGGAGGGAAAGCAGGGATGGGAATGGTGGGGAGGGATAATGAGGGGAGCAACACCAGATATAGGTGATGGGGTGATGAAGGCAGCAAACCACCTTGCCATGTATGTACCTATGCAACAATCCTGCATGATCTGTACATGTACCCCAGAATCTAAAGTACAATTAAAAAAATAAAATTTTAAATGCAAGTTTAACATACATATAGAAAAATATGGTACAGCTTGATGAATATATATATAAAGTGAACACCATGTGTAACTCACCTATGTCAAGAACTAGAACACTAGCAACACACTGCTTTGGGTTCTCAGGCATTTTCCCCATCTCTGCAAAGTAGCTATAATCTTGACGTGTAATACCATAGAGCAGTGTTGCCTGTTTCAGGATTTTATATGCATGGACTCATTCAATATCTACTCTTTTGTATCCAACTTCTTTTGCCCAACATTTTTTTGCCCTGTGGAATATGTCTATGTTGTTAAATGTAACAGTAGTTTATTCTCTTTATTGCATGTACTGTATTCCATTTTATAAATATAAAATAATTCATTTTGATGATGGTCATTCATATTGTTTCCAGTTTGCATCTATTAAAAATAATTCTGCCAGGAAAAAATAAATAAATAAATAAATAAATAAATAAAGGTGTGGCCATTTCAGAGTTACTCCAAATCCATCCCTTCTAGGTGGCTGAGGCTTTGTTGGACCTAGCAATTTGAAAACTCTTGTTTCCTTTCCCTTTTTTTCACAAACACTGATCACTAGTAAAGAGCCTGCACCACAGACTACATCTCAGCATCTGCTTCCAAGAACCCAATCTGCAAAACATACCACCACGAATCCAATTCTCTTTTCTATTCTCTTATCTGTTAAATCATTTTCCTCCTCCAGGGTCTAGCTCAATGATACCTCCAAGAAACTTTTCTTGATTTTTTTAGTCAATAATAATTATTGATTTTACTCTGTTCCCGTGAGTTATGCTTGTACTTCTATTTAGCAAATCATTCATTTTTTAAATATATTAATATTCATGGTTGAAATTTTAAGTTTATTGGAAGCATAGTCTGTGTTTTATTCAATTCTGTATGCCCCACTAGAGTGAAAGAATAAACTAATGCACAATCTGGAATCCTCCTTAACGTCTTTTTTTCCTTCTCCATAAAAACTGAAATGAAATTCTGCCAATATTTCATCTCTGATATTTTATACTTATGCCCATTTCCCTTCACTTTTCAGCCATGTTTTATTTAGGCTCTACTTTTTGGTCTAGCCAAGCAAATCTACTTTGCATGGTACGTGCCTACTCCTATTTTTAAGCCATTGCAAGAGATACTATTTACTTCCCTTGCCAATATGATCCTTCCTTCAAAATATTGCTCCAGATTCTCCTACTACATGAAGCACTCCATGGTACTGTCACCCAACTTCGGTCACCTCAAGATCTCCTGGTTCATGTAATTTAAGTATCCAATATATACTCATAAATCATTGTTTTTTTTTTTTTTTTTTTGAGACAGAGTCTCACTCCGTCACCAGGTGCCAGGCTGGAGTGCAGTGCCATGAACTTGGCGCACTGCAACCTCTGCCTCCCGGGTTCAAGCAATTCTCCTGCTTCAGCCTCCCGAGTAGCTGGAACTACAGGCAAGCGCCACCACGCCCAGCTACTTTTTTTGTATTTTTAGTAGAGACGGAGTTTCACCATGTTGGCCAGGGTGGTCTCGATCTCTTGACCTCGTGATCTGCCCGCCGCGGCCTCCCAAAGTGCTGGGATTACAGGCATGAGCCACTGCGCCCGGCCCAAATCACTGTTCTTCATCACTTTTAAGTGATGAAGTTATATATTACCTTAAGTCTTTCCTAGGCTAGAATAATATTATATGTGGCAAATGAAATATATGTGTAATGTATGTGTATGTATGTATGTGTGTGTGTGTGTGTGTGTGTGTGTGTGTGTGTGTATTCTAGATTAACAATAGATGAAGTTTCACTTTCCCATTCCCAAAATGTGTACTTCATAGTTTCCTGTTCTCTTCAACACTCAACACTGCAGCCCTGGGCCTTCCACCACCACCACTGCCACCCCTCATCATCCCACCCCCACAAGCCATCCCTGCCTGATGGTCTTACCACATACTTCAGTGAGAAAATAAAGGCAACCAGCAAGACTATCTCTTCTTTTCATTACCAAAACTATTGACACTCCAACATCTCTACCCTATTCCTTGCTTACTGTCTTAAAACTACGGTTAAAAGTCCCTGCTTCCATCGTAGGCCAGACTCTCCAATGGTGTTCTGGACCCATCTTTAGGACTTTGTCTCCATAATTTCTTCTTTCTCTTGTGTCATTAGTGGCCTTCTAGACACTGTCTAGCACCACACACCACCATGTTCTAGTATGTCTTATCTTCAGAAAGCTCTTCTTTGACCCCACCTTCCTTTCATCCACCAGGAAAACTTACTGAAAGTATTGTCTTTATTGCCTCTGGTAGCCATCTCTATTAGATTCAGCTCACACTCTCTAATCAACTCTTCTTAGTCACACTTTAGTGTCCATTGCCACTGAGATAGCTCTCGATGAGGTCACTAATGTCTTTCATGTTGCCACCAAATCCAGTGATCATTTCTCAGTTTTCATCTTATTCGACTTCTCAAAGTAATCAACACATTTGGCCACTTTAAAAACAAAACAGAAACAAAAACCCAAACTCTTCTGGTATCACTTTCTCTTTTTTTGGCTTCTATAACATCTCATTCTCCTGCCTTTTCTCCAATCCACTGGGTGCTCTCCCATCTCCTGGACTGGTTCTTCTACCTCTGCTTGATATCCAAATGCTTTTGAGTCAGGAGTTTTGTTCTTGGGCCTCTCCTCCACCCTCCTAAGTGTTCTTATCCAGAGACTTGGCTTTAAATATTATCTGCAAGCTGACAACTTCCAATTTTTTATCACCAGCCCTCATTTTATTCTTCACTGAGTTCCAGACTCATGCATGGCGTTCACACGCCTATTTAGTATCTCAAACTTAACACAGCCGAAACAGAAGTCTTAATCTCCTTAATCTTTTCATTTGTACTATAGGGGAGCATCATCTGCTTGGTAGTTCAAGTCACAAATATAATGGTTATTCTTGACTTATTTTCTCTCTTGCTTTTTACATCCAATCCCATCAGTAAGTGCTGCTGCTTCTACCACCAAAACATATCTTTAGTCTATACAAGTTTCTCTATCTCCACTACTACTACGATCTTCCAAGTGACTGACTTCTTCACTTAGACAACTTTAAAAGCTTCCTGCAAATCTCCTTGCTCCTGATTTTGGACTATTATTCACTCTCCGACTAAGACCCTCACATGGCTTTTCCACTGCACTCACTATAACATACTTAGCTTGCAGAGCATCTCCTACCCACCCACTACCCAAGTCCTACTCCCATCCACAATGCCACACACACATGGGCCTCCTCTCTGCTCCCTGAACTAAGTGTACTCCTGCCTTAGGGACTCTTCATTTTGTCTCCTCTATCTGACATGCTATATCCTCAGACTCTGCATGATTCACTCCTGTTATCAC
Source organism: Saimiri boliviensis (assembly GCF_048565385.1). Classification (NCBI taxonomy): domain Eukaryota; kingdom Metazoa; phylum Chordata; class Mammalia; order Primates; family Cebidae; genus Saimiri; species Saimiri boliviensis. The sequence continues at coordinate 73,266,674 of NC_133459.1, forward strand.
TTAAGTCTCATTTCAATTGTCACCTCCATAAAGAGATCTTCCTTCATCACCAACTCTAAGTTAACACTTTCCCTCCTCTATAGGTTATTTAACAGAGGCACTGTCACATCACTGTTTTACTCTCTTCCTCAAACTTATGTTCATTTCTCAGATGTTTTCTGCCCTATTTCCTTCCTCTTCCAAGAAGACAGCTACCTTGTCTGTCTTGCTCATCACAGTATCTCTAGTGCCTAGAAGACACAGGGAGCATAATAGATGCTCACGAATGCACATAAAAGATGCTCTATGAAAAATGCCTCTTGTAATTTAAAACTAAGAAAAATGTTCATATACTGAAGAACTGGTATATTTTCTTCCAGTAAAAATAGCTGTATAATACACTATGTTTTTCTTTTTGTTTTTGACAAGTAGGAAGCCCACTGATAAATTTAATTTCGATACCAGCTACTATATTAGTCTTGAGTCAAAATTTCTTTTTAGGACTTTGAATTTCTATTTTCATTTTAATAATTCTATTGCATTCCAGATGTTTTAAGTCATTTCACTTAAGATCTTTTCTAGAAAGAGGCAGCATAAAGGTATATAAGTAAATAGGAATAAAGCTTCAATGTTCCATAGTTGCCCTTTTTTTCTTTATACACAAAAGAGTATACTAAACAAATTGGTATGTGTCACAATACTGAAAATAACTATTATTATGGAAGGTGGAAAATCTGTCTGAAATTTAGTAAAATCATTTATTTTTACCTGAAGCATTGGAGGGGTGGTAAGTTCACTATCATGAAAAGATGCAAGGAAAGAATGAAGAGCCACTTATCCGGGATGCTGAAAAAGGGGTTCATTCATATAAAGGAGTTGGATTAAGTGGCCTCTAAATCCTTTCCAGTCCCAAGATTCACTCACTCTGTGACTCAACTCTTAATGCCAAAGCACAGAAGAAAGAGTTAAGCTGCTGGGCCCAGTGGCTCATGTCTGTAATCCGGCACTTTGGGAGACTGAGGCTGGTGGATCATGAGGTCAGGAGTTCGAGACCAGCCTAGCCAGTATGGTGAAATCTCGTCTCTGCTAAAAATGCAAAAATTAGCAGGGCATGGTGGCATGCACCTGTAGTCCCCGCTACTTGGGAGGCTGAGGCAGGAGAATTGCTTGAATCCGGGAGGTGAAGGTTGTAGTAAGCCAAGATTGCACCACTGTACTCCAGCCTGGGCAATAGAGCAAGACTCTGTCTCAAATAAATAAATAAATAAAAGTGAAAAAAATAAAAAGTTAAGCTTCAGGCCTTAGTGATAAGCACATACAGCACTATGCAGACACATACCACACATTCTTATGAATTCCAAAGTGCTGTTATCAAGCAGACATCTCAAATCATTGTGACAACACTGTGCTGTCTCCTAAATGTATGCTGTTCTCATGTTTGCTTCTTGCTGAAATAATTGGTATGCTTTTTCTAACTGTAGAGGGGACTTACATATCTGAAGGTGGGGCTCATTATCAAGAAAAATATGATTAAAAATTATAGTAAAAAAGAACACAACATTTTTTAAAAATGTAGGTCCTGTGTTGTAAAAATGTCTGAAAGAGGTTACAAACCATTTTGACTAGTGAAATAGTTTGGAATAAAAAGGCTATATCCATAGCACTTCCTTTGAAACCATTTTTATAAAGTCTCAAATGTAGAAGGAAATGAAGAGAAATAAAAGTAAATAATTGCCCCAAATGGCTAATTCTTCAGAATACAAGAATGGGAATTGAAGATGTGCTCTAAACCTGGCATTTATATTCTTCATTTGGAATGGAGCAAATGGCCTAATGATTAATAATTTATCAGCATGACTCTTCCACAGAAATGTACAGACTAGCACTCATGTTTAATATTTGCGGTCTGCCTCTTTTATTCCTCATTGTGTAAGTTTATTCTTTTTTCTATATTTTTGCACTTTAAAATGTCACTGCCTACAAGTTATTCCTGATAATTAAGAAAATAACCTAAAAACCTGTAGGCACGTTTAAATCAAGCGTTTTTTTTTTTTTTTTTTTTTTTTAAAGTATTAGTTAATTATGCTTTCTATGTGCCAGGCACTGTGCTATGTGCTAGAAATACTAAGATAAACTAAGAGAAGTTCCTCCCCGATAGAGTTTGCAGTTTAGTAGGAGAGGCAGATAATAAATAGATTAATGTGATCAGAAAAATTAACAGTTATTGACAAGGGCTCTAGAAAAAGGAGAGTGTGTCTACTACTGAATGGAGTAAGAGGAATATAGAAAAAATTCAAAGAGGAGGTGACCCTTGGACTCATACTTGAAGACATTCCAAGAAGAGCCAAGAGCACACATCAAATTCAAAAGCCTGAGAATACTCACCCTTTCATTGTAGCCACACTTGACTTCTTTCCATTCCTTAAACATTCTAAACTTGTGTCCATCTCAGGGACTTTGCATTTTTTATCTTCTGCCTTAATGCTTTGATCCCAGATCTTTGCATGGCTGGCTCCCTCTTGTTATCCAGCTCTTACCTGCCATCTGCCCAAGAACCCTAACAACAACCCAGTTCCCCATTTACTCTCAACCATATCATTTAATTGCATTTATGTTACAGTATGTATCACTATTGAAAGGAGTTTATTCATTTCTTTGCTTATACAATTGATGTCCCATCTAGAATCTCAGGTCTATGAGAAACCAGAAGCATGTCTGTTTTGCTCACCAGTGTGTCTACTGGGCTGAGAAAAGTGCCTGGCATATAATGCATATTTGCTGAATGCCTAAATAAATTATCATCTTGGCTCAAAATTGAGGATGGACTCAATCTGGGAAAAGACAGAATTTTGGCAGGACAGAGTTGGTTAGAAGGAAAGCAAGACATCATTTAAAAGATGATTTCAGTAACTCAGCTGAGAGATTATGAAATCCTCAACTCAGGCAGTGGTCCTGGGAGAGCAGAGTTCTAAGAGGTAAAAAGAAGGTAAAATCTACAAGGTTTTAGGACTATTGTATATTCAGAGTAGGAGCAAGAATCTAGTACTACTGTGTCTAACAACTAGTTTGATTATAGTTACATTCACCAAGGGAGGAAACGCCATTAAAGGAGAAGGAAGGGTATAAAGGGCAAAGGAGTTCATGAGTATAGGTTTTAAAATGTTGAGTTTAGGATGCACATGGTACATCAAGGTAGAACTATCTAGTAGAAAGCCAGAAATATAAATGTACTTCTGAGGCTTTTTGAAATACTGATATATTTCTTTTACCTAAAACACCTATATAAAGGGGACATCTTGAAAGAACATTAAACTCTAATGGGAAATTCTCTCTTCTGAAAAATATCCTCTGATCAACCATGTAGTGAATTGCAAGCACTCTTCCTTGGTGATCCAAGAGTAGTCTGTGCAGCTATAATACCAGGATGTCATTAGCTGCTTGCTTGGCTGACTTCAGTTAAGTCATGAGTTCCACTTCATAGAGCTGTACATAGCAGACCTGAGAGTAACAGTTTTGATGATGTCACATCACTCCCCTAATACTAATTTCTCCAATGAGTTCCCACTGCCTAAGAATCAGCTCCAAATGCTTTAGCATGGTATCCAAAGCCCTACATAATTTTGTGTTCACATATCTGCCTCAACAGTCTCACTCTGAGGTCTCTAAACCCTTGAATAAACTCTCTGCTGAGGCAAACCAGTTATGTACATTTCTGCAGGGTCTGAAAATTGATTTTGTCATGCCCTAGAATTACTCCAACTCAGGGATGATGACTGGCACTAACAAAGCTCACGAGAGACTAATGTCTAAAATCAGAATGCCAATGAAATAATTTACATTGAGAAATTTAATTGCTGAGCCGAACTGATGTTCATGTTTCCCTGACCAGTTCATTCCTCCCAGTAGGAAAACTACATGAAAAACCTAATTATCAAAAGGTTGCTTGATGAGTGTGGAGTCAGAAGGCGAATTACATGAATAGAATGTCTAATGGCACTCAGCTGTGCTAGCCAGTGGTCAAGAGAACAGGATCCTTACATAGGATCCTCACATCAATTTGACTTGGTGCCCTCATCTGGAGAGTTCTTGGATGAACAGAGTTATTTGACCATCATTTGTACTTTCCTTTATATATGTTAATACATTGAACAAATTTATCATTAAGGCTTATTGGACTGGAAACCTTACAGGTTTCATTGTGGTGACTATCTACATCTCTGCTTTAATTGCGTGTTAATTTCTAGCTTAACCCATAGAAAGCAGTGCTATTTTCTAAATTCCTAAGTTTGGAGAAAGTGTCCCCCATAAACTGGTAGTCTTCCTTGCTTTGTGGCCCCGTCCAGGAGTCAGCTTCTCTGACCCCAGCCTCAGAGAGCCCTTCCTCCCCTGAAATCCTACAGCAGCCTTTGCTGGGGACCACACATTTGGTGCACAGCCCATGCTACTTGTGCTTGCTCTTTAGCTTTTCATATGCTTGTGTGGTCTTCCCTTGGAGGACAGAGGTGCACATTCAATATTTGTGTGAGTAATTAATGATGAGGTCTAGCTTTTCATTTGTTCTCAGTTACATTTTTTTCTCTGTAACCCCTGGTTACAGCACCTATTCCCTGGGTGGCTTTCTTTTTGTAAAAAGTATGGCTATTATTATTATTTTTTTTGAGACAGAGTCTTTCTCTGTTGCCCAGGCTGGGGTGCAGTGGCACATTCTCAGCTCACTGCAACCTCTAGCTCCTCGGTTCAAGAGTTTCTCCTGCCTCAGCTTCCTGAGTAGGTAAGATTAGAGGTGTGCACCACCACACCTCGCTAATTTTAGTATTTTTAATGGAGGTGGGGTTTCGCCATGTTGGCTAGGCTGGTTTCAAACTCCTGGCCTCAACTGATCTGCCCACCTTAGCCTCCCAAAGTGGTGGGTTTACAGGTGTGAGCCACCATGCCCAGCCAGAATATTATTTCTTTCATAGCTATGCTTGAAAATATCAGCATTCTTTAAAATTGCATCCTTTTTTCAGAAGGGTTTTTCTATTTAAAACAAAATAAAACAAACTTCATCTCTAAAACCCGAGATGATAATATGTGGCCTTTATTACAAGATGCTAACTGTAGCAATTTGGGCTTTATTTTCCTAGACTTGGATCACAGGTCAAGCAAATGGTCATAGCATTTTAATGACTTTGCCCTGATATAAAGAGAGAGAGATAAACAGAATAAGCTGAACTTTTTGCATGAGGACCTGTAAATCTTTGACCTCCCTTGACACAGCATACTTAGATACACATCATATGCAGTGTCATGCCCCCTGTAGACACTTCATAAAAATTAATTGACTTGAAAAATAGTCTGAGGTGTATTCCATGAGACCTAGTAATCCAAATAGCTCAGAGAACTCTGCTACTACTTTCCTGTTAGCAGAGTATCTTGTTTAGGAATATGAACCCAATATCACACCAACAGCATCTGAGAATGGTATAGGGTTCAGACAGCATCTTAGCAAGAGCTTTAAATAAAGACTTAGAAGTTCTGAAGTTTAAACCCATAAGTGAATCTTCACTTACATATGCTGACAGTTTTGTCTCAAGTGTGGCAGTGCTATGGTCATTACGCAGCCTCCTTTGAAGTTCATTCTTGTATTTATCCCTGGATTCAATGTCACACTTCTTCCTTCCCATTCTTATTTTCTTTCCTTCACTCCTTAAACAAATGTGTACAGTACCCCTTACTCTATCAGAAGAATTACACTAATTGGTAATATTACAAAGATGAGATGTTCTTATCCTCAAGGATAAGTGGGCATATCAGTGGGCTTCCTACAAGTCAGTACAGAAGGAGAAACAGTGAGTTATATGGTTCTTACCTAACAGAAGAAAGCATACCAATTCTCCATTAAATAAAATTTAATAGGGTCTACATTACAAGATGAATTTCTCATGTAGCATCTTATCGAAGAGTTTTTATTTCTTAGTTTTCTATGTGTATTCATTTCCAGTGTCTAATGTACTACCAAGGATAGTGCTGAAAACCTTTTCACTAATTAATCTTTTTCTGATTCTGTTGAATATAGGGGAGAAATCTTGGAGCCTGAAGATCTACTTTGTGAAAAGGTGCTGGGAAACACCTTAAACTATCAAAATCACCTTCTCTTGGTTATTGGACAATAGCTCTCACACACACAGCTCTTAGTAGATGGGAAGAAATGAGACACTGAGTTCACCCCTCCTATGCATGACCATCAATCCTTCACCTTTTCTCAAAACAACTACAGCTGGGTGGTGACTAGACACAAAATGCTGCCCTTGTGAACTGAGAGAAGTAAACAGAACACAGAGGACTGACAAGCAGAAAATGCTGTATGAGTCTGTCTGAATCTCCAATAACATTTTGGATTTCTCAGGAGGGCCGCATGATGTAAGCACAAGGTGTTATTAAAGCCTGTCCTGCTGCTAAAGGCCATATGGAGAATTGGGTGCTTCTTACTTGCTCCTTAAACACCCCAATTATTTTCCCAGTAAGGACAGTGTAGAACCCTACTGCCTGAAAAAGTTACAAATGAGCCAACTATGTCTTCCTGTAGTTATGCCCCCATGGTTTTACAATGCTTTCTTCTGTTCTTGGATTGAAGGCGGAGGAAGGTCTGCCCACAGAATGACCAGCTCACTTTTGAAGGTCTTTGTGGTGCCGGAGGCATCACAAAAGGCCCCAGGTAAAAAAAAATGACGTTCCTCACAGTGATTATCACAGTCATTTAGACTTTACCTGAACTACCCGGTTCCATTATTAAATTCTAAATAATGGAAGACAGGATATCTCACCTCTTTTGCTGCACCTAAAACCACCCAGGCCTAATTCTGCTTTCTTATCTATGGCCTAGAAAGGCATACCTGTAATCGGCATTTCCTCTTTCTAAATGTATCAGTCTATTTATTATAATTATTATTACTGTTGAATCTGATTTATACCTAAAGTTCCCTTGAGGCCAATAGGCTACATTCGATGCTTACAAATAAGTTATTGTAAAATGGATGTAATTATAGTAAAAGTAACCATCACATTGAATGGCTGTTTGTATACTAGACAACAAAATGTATTCATGGTGTTACCATGGAGAGAATGGAGAGATTTTGGACTCATTTTAAAGAAGGCACCTTTATTCTAAGTGTGCCTTTAAATGAATAACTTGAAACAAATGACTTGGCTTTTTACAAAATTAGAACAAGCTGAATATACATCTCTTTAAAGCTGGGCTATTACAGGGACATAACAGTAAATGCTAATGTACATACTGATGGTTGGCACATGCAAATGAGCATGCTGATCGCTAGTTCACATCACGATTCATTATGGCACACAACTGCCGGAAATCAAAGTTAAGCAACAAGCAGCTACCAACTGCCTAGTCTTCCCTCCTTATGGAGCCATTTTGCCCCGCAATCCCCTTTACGATTAGCAAAAAGCTTGGAAATAGAGGCTAAAATAAATAAGAGGACTATGAATTACTGGCTAATTTTAAAATGGCACAGAACCTTGGAGAGGGGAGGAAGCACCAGCTGAGATGAGTACATATTTCCCTAGAGCATTTCACATGATGCATTGGTGAATGACTGTCTCTGAGGAAGCACTCTGATCTTGGAAGCTGAGCGACACAAATACTTGGCGTCAAAGAAGTTGGCATGGCAACCCTGCGTTTGCAATGATGAGTCCCAGAGTAAACAGGTGCATAAAGCAACTACTTGAATGAGTTTGCTTCTCTACAAAGTGGTTAAATCTCATAAAGGACTTTTTGTCTTCTCTTTTTGAAAAGTATAAACAGTCAGTTTAATAATGTAAGGCAGTTCATTTGCTGAAGGGGGAAGATATTCATGACTCAGAAAGATTTATTCTCTGTACTTTCCCTGTGTAAATAAGGTGAGATTTAGGCAGAAATAAGTCATTTCCCCCTCAGAGCAGATACAATTCTCCATTGACTGGAAAACAGTACCTCCCCCATCCCCAAATCCTTTCTGTGTATGTTTAAAAAAGCATATTCCCAACAAAGGAATTGCTTACCTGTTGGCAACAGGCCCCTTGAAATCTGGGTCATATGTCCTTGGATCACCTGCATTTAAAACAAAGATCTTTTAAGCATATAAGCCAGCAAAAAAATAAATACAAAATATTAATAACAAATATCTATATATTGGTTAGTTCACTGCTCAGTGGTGAATTCAAACTTTGGTTCGATGAAACATTATGTATGTCTTGGTTACAGCTGTCAATCCTTTCTCCTCTTCCCAGCTTAGAAGGGGGACTGGGAAGAGTGGTTAAGGAACATACTGCATACACAGGTGAATGTATCCTCCCACCGTACTGAGCATCAACATTAACAATTGTATCCAGGGTAGTAAAATTTGAAGTCCTTCTGAGCTGCAAAACCATTTACCATCAGCCATCACCATGTTTGCTGAGGACTTGTGTGGTGTACAGTTTAATATGAGAGACCTGCTTATCCTGTTTCACTCATTCCTCTCAGTAGACTAGGCTTCCCTTCGAGAAGTTCAAATACTAGTTACTGTTGGTCTCTATCATGTTGATTGTATGATATATAAAAATTAATGTTCTATTACAGAAACATTTTTATTGCATTTTTTTCAACATACTGGCAGACTTTATGCCATCTGGTAAGGTGCCCTTGCCACTCTGTTGCATTAAGATTGTGATCTATTACCGTTTTCTATAAACAGTAAAAGTACATATGGAATGGCTTTTTTTCTCCCTACAAGTACTGTGTAGGCAGACCCAGTAACAAGTTACTTAAAGTCATTCCAGGCCAAGGGTCTGCATTTTGCAATCCCCAACCTCTTGACTCTTCCCCTACAACCTAAGCGCTCCCATTTGTTCCTCTAGGGATTCGTCCCTATAAAAATGTCTGGTCCTGAATTAGAGACAAAATTTTCCTGTTTGAGACAGTCTGTATGTACTCCAGTGCCAAGTTGACTAGAACACTGTTAGCTTCCCTTTTTTGGACAGCTTGTCTGCCTCTGCCTCACTGCAACAGATAATATGAGAAGTGTTTAAGTCCTCTTTATCTGAGAACTGACCGTTCCCCTGTCCCCCAGTCCACAGGAGTGGGTTTCTAGTAGTCACATTTCTTCTTTGTGCCTGTTTTCTGGCCATGGCCAACTGCATCTGGTTTAGACATTGGATCCAAGCTGGGCAAGTCAGATTCTCAATCCCAGACATTTAGAATTAGAACGGACAATGAGTTATTCTCAGTTGAAGATTGGAACTGCAAAATATCAACTTTGAAACAAGAGAAGCAGAGAAATCTGGCTTTCAGAAAGAAGTTATTGAAGTACGTGTTCAAAGAGAAGCAGAGGTGATAGTCCTACTGGCTAGTGGCCTAGTTCCCACCTGAAGCTCAGGGTTGAGTTTCATGAAATACTTCATAGTCTTAAACTGTTTTCCCTTTTCTCACTTTCAACTAGTTCAAGTCAATTATATGTAACAAAAGAGCCAAAGAGTCTTCTTAATAATTCACTCTCTCGGCTTACATTTCAACAATTTATTTTAACATTTTCTGGATCTTTGCCATGAACAGGTAGTATCAGGATATGAAGAAGAATTTTTTAGACTAAGTTTGCCTTTCTGAATCTCAGACTTAAATAAGACATAAGCTCAACAGGGCTGGGCATGGCGGCTCACACGTATGATCCTAGCACTTTGAAAAGTCAAGGCTGGTGGACTGCTTGAGGCCAGGAGTTCCAGACCAGCCTGAGCAACATGTCAAAACCTCAAATTAGCTGGACGTGATGTCTCACACTGGTAGTCCCAGCTACTCCAGAGGCTGAGGCATGAGAATCCCTTGAACCCAGAGGGTGGGGGTTCCAGTGAGCTGAGAGTGACACTGTATTCCAGCTTAGTTGACAGAGCAAGATGGAAGGGAAAGGGAGGGGAAGGGAGGGGAGGGGAGGAGAGATGTGGGAAGGGGGAGGGGGAGGGGGAGGGGAGAGTGAAGGGGAGGGGAAGGGAAGGTGAAGTGGGGAAGAGGGAGGGAAAGGGAGGGAAAGAGAGGGAAAGGGAGGGGAAGGGGGAAGGTGGGGGAGGGGAGAGGGAAGGAGAAAAGGGAAGGGAGAAAAAAAGAGAAAAAAGGAGAAAAGGAGAAAGAAAAAGAAAAAAGAAAGAAAAGAAAGGAAGGAGGGAGGGAGAAAGAAGAAAGAAGAAAGAGCAAAGGAATGAGAAAGAAAGGGAAAGGAAGAAAGGAGGGAGGAAGGAAGGAAGGAAAGGAGGGAGGGAGGGAAGGAGGGAGGGAAGGAGGGAGGGAGGGAGGGAAACAAGCTGGAAACATCATTGCAACTCTGTGTGGTAAGAACTGTGATAGAGAGTGCTGTGGGTCACAGAGGGGATCATGAATAAAAAGGCTTCACAAGCTCCTAACACTCAAGTTTGGCTCAACTTTCTGTTCACACTCTGACCCTGTGCTCTTTGACTTGAAGCTTTCACTCCGATTTTGAACTTTAATATTTGCATCACTCCTGGTTCTAGATTTTAGTTCCCAAATCTGTCTGAATAGCTGAAATAGCTGAAAAACTTCTAGAGGTACAGGTTTCCAACAATCCCCCACCTCAAATACTCCAATTCTATAGATCTGAGGAATGAACCTAAGAATCTATATTATTATTATTATTTTTGAGATGGAGTCTTGCTTTATCGTCCAGGCTGGAGTGCAGTGGCATGATCTCAGTTCACTGCAATCTCTTCCTTCCAGGTTCAAGTGATTCTCCTGCCTCAGCCTCTGGAGTAGCTGGGATTACAGGGGTGTGCCACCCCTGTGGGCTAATTTTTTGTGTTTTAGTAGAGACAGGATTTCACCATTTTGGCCAGGCTGATCTTGAATTCCGGACTTCATGCAATCCGCCCACTTCGGCCTCCCATAGTGCTGGGATTACAGGCATGAGCCCCGCACCCAGCAGAGAATTTGTATTTTTAAATGACCCACTGAATGACTCTGATGTCCAGGCAGATTTGGGAACCATTAAGCTACTTGATTTTAATCTCAATTTTATAACTACATCTCAGTTTATATACTGTCCTTATGTCTAGCTCTACCTACAGAACAACCTAATGGAGAAAATGAGGAGAAAAGCAGGTCATCGTGATGTGTATGAGTTTTGGAAAACACTACCATTAGATATGAGAAGCCAGTTAAAGGAAGAGATGCAGACATTCAAGAAAGTCAAACAATTTCAAGAAAAAGGAAAGATCATAAGTTCTAAAAAATGTATGCTTATTTGTACCAGGGACTACTTTAAATGATTTACACATAGGTCTGCCATCTTGCACAATTCCACATAGTACACAATGTGAATTGTATTTTCTGAGCAGTGCAATGCAATAGCCCTAGTATATTACGTCATTTAATGTTTCTAAAAGTTCATGCCATTCAATGTAATAAAATATGCCATTATTATCATCCCATTTTATAAATGAGGATGCTGAGGTACAGAAGGGTGTGAAAATTTTCCCTGGCCCACTCGGCTAACAAGAGGCGGAACTGGCATTGGAAGGCAGACCGTCCAACTCCAAAGCCAGTGTTGAACCATTTAGTAGTAAGTTGCTCAATGCTCATCTTAAGTACTTCCACAGATGAGTAAGGAGAAGACAGATTTAAAGGGGTTAACAATGTTTATTGATTTTGTGATTATTTGCTATTTACATTAAAGGTGGGCAAACCCAGCTTAAAAGTGTTTAGGCTGGTTTCCAATTTTGCTGTGATTTGTACCTCACCAAGTGATAAAGTGGATTGCAGTGTAAATGAAATGCCATTGTCGAATCTGCCTGAAAAGCTGACACTTTCTGATTGTGAATCCCGGCTGCTTTATGTTTCAGTTGAAAATACACCCAAACCACAGTCAGATGATAAGACTGAGCTGATTCTGTATAGTAATGAGAGCTGGAAAGTGATTACTTCACCCTGCCCCATGTGCTGGCAGAATTTGTATTGTCATGCAAATTTTTTATATCCTGCAAATCAATAGAGGGCAGTGCTTTTACGGGGGCCCTCACTCACTCTAATTGCATCTCTGGAATAAATAGACTGAGAGGCCAGCTAAATGAAAAGAGCTACAGTGGTTTGCTGTCATGTGGCTTAGTTTTTTGAATGCAATTCATATTTCTTACTTAAAGAAAAAACCCTAAAATTACATAATATTTTATAAGCTTCTTAAGTTCATTTGACTTTCTGATCACCAAATGTATTGTCTTTCAATGGTAAATTTAGAATCACTGAAAAACATTTATAAAAGATAGCTACACATTTGTTGTTGTAGTTAACAGTTGGTATTGCAGCCATACAATGCAATTTTCGAACCAGAAATAATTCATGAAGATTAAGGAAAATAGTTCAGGTAATTAATTCAATTCATAGGTACGGATTTCACATGGCTCAATTGAAAGCAAATGCCAAGATAAAGCAGCCAGTCACGCTTAGAAAGACTCTTTCCTTTAAAAGCAGTCTCTTTCTCAAAGAAAATGACAATATAATTACCATTGATAAGCTATAAAAAGTAAAAATCCAAAACATTTCATTTTGTTCCTGTAGGAATATTCTCCTCTGAGAACCTAATATTAATTCAGAGAGCAAAAAAGGAACTAAGGAGGGATGAATACATGTTCTAGGATTTAAAAAAGACCTACTATGAGCAAGCAAGTCAGATAACTTCAAACAAGGAAAAAATGGAGCAGTACAAAATTAAGGCTTTAATATACAATAACAGCCAGCAGAGAATTGTGAATAATGAAGTATGTGTTTTATTTATTTTAAAAATATGCTTTATAGTATGTCTATAAAAGAGGGCCTGCCATCTCATTCAAAGAAAGGGTTCTGTTTTCCTCTAAGTCTCAGCAAAGAATAAGGAATCATGTTCTTGGCCATTTCTTACACAATAATGTTCCCACTTCCTAGCCCAACACACATGGCTTTTTATGATATGGTTTATCTTACAAGCCTTATTTCTTATAATGCCCCTCTTTGAACTTAATCTTATGCAATTCTGTACTATTTATGGATCCTCCCTTTTCATATTCTGTTCCCTCTGACTAATGTGACTTTCTCTTCCTTAATCCCTTGGTGATGGCTAAAGGAGGCCCACACTTCCCCTCACAAACTTCCCACTGATTCTCAAGAAGGACAAGGACAAAGACATTCTACTGGCCACTGAGCCAACGTGGGCCAAGGTGAGTTCCACCCACTTTGACAGGAAATCAATCCTAAGCACTTTCAAAGAATCCCATTCCAAAGCAGCTAATTCCATTAATCTCAGAGACACAGTACTTGCATCTGCATTTTGTGTTTAGGACACTATATTACAGGTTATCTGTTTATATGTTGTGGTAGATAGAATAATGGCCTCCCAAAGATGTTCACATCCTCATCCCTGGACCCTGTGAATATGTTACCTAATATAAGGAAAGAGATTTTACAGATGTGAATAAATAAGGACCACGAGATGGTGAGATTAGCCTGGATTATCTGGGTGAGCCCAATGTGATCACAAGGATACTTATATGGAGAAGGGGGAGGTAGAGTCAGAGAAGGAAATGTGACAACAGAAACAAGATTGGAACAATGCAATGTGAGAAAAACTCAACCGGCCATTTCTGGCTTTAAAGATGCAAAAGAGTCATGAGCCAAGGAATACAGAAGCTTCTAGAACCTGGAAAAAGTAAGAAAATTGATCTCCCCTGGACTTCCTGCTAATGCCTTATTGTACCTCATTGAGGAGTATTTTGGACTTCTAACCTCTAGAAATGTAAGATAATAAATTTGCATTTTTCTAAATCACAAGTTTTTGGTAATTCATTACCATAGCAATAGGAAGCTAACACACATGACCATTTATCCTACTGGATTACTACATAGTTTCTCTAGGGCAGAAATGAGACCTTGGTTATTTCTCTGTTCCTGTTACCTATATTAGTGCCTGATGTGTACACAGCAGGCATTCAATAAATATTTACAGAATAAGTTTTGAAAGAATGTCAATGTAATTTGGTACCTTGTATTTTTACTTTAGATTATGAAAATACAACTAGAGGATCAATCTTGGCAGTTACCAGCAAATCACTTTAGACAAATTTCAACTTAGATTACAGGAAGTTAACAGACTCCTAGAAGTGCACTGATGTGAAAAATTACTCCCCTTATCACCAACACTAATTCAGTATCCGATTGTAATGTCAAGGCCAGTAGAAGCTAACAAATTAAGTAAGGGAGGACGCATCCCATAACGGTGAATAAAAATTGGGTATCAAATTAACCAGTATAAAATGCCATCTCTACCATCTATAAGCAGTATGATCTTGGGAGAATTACTTTTTGCCCGTCTAGGCTTCCATTTTGTCATTCATAAAATGATAGATAGTGGAGGAAAAAAAAAGTTGGGAAACAATTTCTGCCTTCAAAGTAGACCAACTAACATGGGAAACAGTAAAATGTAAATTACATACATAACAAAGTAGATTAGTGTAGAATCAGTACAAACCAACTTGTTGAATCGGCACATTGGCTATAAATAATACCAATAATTCTAGAAAGATTTCAGTGACTAAGCTGGGTGTGATGGTTATGGAATAACTTAGAATGAGAGAAATTTTAAGCATGCTTAGAGGAAAGAATGTGTCATGTGTGAAAGCCAGGCAACAGCACAGCCTTAGCTCTAACAAAGAGCTATGCCTGAGGGACAAGACATGACAGCAGTTAGAGGAATTAAGCACATTATCAGGAGTTGGAGAAGGACTTACACACCCCCTGCAAAGTCTTCTGAATAAGCAACATAATTGTTACGTGTTTGTGTATTTGATGCAGAGGAAATAAGGAAGTTAAAGCAGATGAATCAATGAGCAAATAGCTGTTGTATTTCAGACATAAGATGGTAGATGCCTGACTGAGGCTGTGGCTGTGACAGGATGAGGTAATTCAGGAAGAATTACAGAGGAATACATTTGTTGGGGGTGAAAGAAAGGGCATGGTACCCTGCTTCATCACCTAATGATGACAATGCCTCATGCAAAAAATGATGAGCATTCCAGAAACTCATCTCAGGCAGAAACATGACCCCACATTGGACATGGCAAGATTAATGGAAATGCAAATGAGATTCCTTCAGCACTGATTTCAAACCAAACACTACAGTGGTATCATGACCTATGATGGTTGTTTTTCTCCTAGTCTGAGTAACTTCCTAGACATATGAGATGATAAATCACCTTATATTACAGGAAGAATGTCAAATCTCCTGTTTAAGACACATTTTCCTAATCACTAGGATGGTTTTTAAGTCGTTTGCATCATCATTTGAAATAATTTGTTCAATATGAACACAAGTCATATACAATTCAGTTATAACCCTAGAAGTAATATCTAAAAGAAGCACTTCCATCTCCATTGAGCAAGTAAAAGAAAAAATATGTGTAAAGCACTCAGGCTGCTTCTTAACAGACTGATTTTATAGGCAGTGCTGAAGGATGCACGTTTAGGGGACATTTGAAATGCACTTTTGAAAAAATGATTTTCTTGATTAGTGTGACAAAGCAGTGAA
Organism: Saimiri boliviensis; assembly: GCF_048565385.1. NCBI lineage: Eukaryota > Metazoa > Chordata > Mammalia > Primates > Cebidae > Saimiri > Saimiri boliviensis. The sequence goes on from NC_133459.1 coordinate 73,282,222, forward strand.
CTTGTGTTACAGACCAGCTGTGAATTATTGGATGATCACACATCTTCTCAGAATAAATAAATTCTGAATCAATACTGATTTAAAAAGAAAGTCTGGAAGCAAACAAGAACATGAATTGAGTTTGAAGGTTATCAGCTTAGGTTTTCTAACATTTCTTTCTAGCTATATTTGTATTTTATGGCTCACCATCAGTCACCACCCACCCCCAAAAAAAGGCCCATGACACACTTTAATTATATTGGAACAACTCCTTATTTTCCTCTAGTTTCAAAGGTTATGCAATTCATTATCATACCAGGCCTTTTCCTCCCACCTCCTAAAAAAAATAACAACTTCACAATTAAAGATGGAAAACACACAGCATATGCATTCACCCTAAATATAAAATAAGTGACTTCATCTTGCCTTTCTGAGTACAGAGTTCAGGCAGCAGCACAGTAAACGGATAAAGATTGGGGAAAATGATAATTTTCATCATTAAATAAATCTAAAAATTAAGTTCTGTAGAGAAAAGGAAAATTGTCTTCAAAGTTATAGTTAAGTAAAAGACATTCTGTTAAACTTAAGAATAAATGCTACTAAAGAAAAATAGCAAGAGTTTGTCAGTTTATCACAAGTGCATAAAGCAGTTTGGTAGCTAGAGATAACATCTCTCCTGCTTCCTCATATCACCCACAGGTTATTGATGAGAATAAAATTAAACTGCTTATCGACTCTGACTTTTGCCACAACTCAAGAAGACAGACATTAAAAATCACTGGGAAAACATCCCTATTCCTGGTCCTAAGTGTAGGAAAGAAAACATGTTTTGGCATACAATTTCTACCCACAATGCATCATGATCTAACAAATAAAAACTGCAGGTGGAGTATTCTATTAGAATCTGTATCACATGGATGCTTCTATTTACAGGGTAATTCAGGAAAAATGGTGGTAAACTATGATCTCTCACCAATGGGTACGGCTAGTCACTTAGAACTATAAATAAGAGAAACAGCAGACAACAGGGATACACACAACCTACTGCATTATCCACCATAAGCTGTTACTTAGAGAGAGAGAGAGAGAGAGAGAGAGAGAGAGAGAGAGATCCTAGGACTAAGGGAGTGGTGGTATGTGTCTGTGTTACTAAGATAATCATGAGAAATAGATGCCTAGGGCTGATCTCACCCTCTTTTGGAGTCCTATCTCCCGGCTAAAGTCAAAGACACGATAGCCTGGATTTTATATACTTGTAAATTCTGTGGACCATATGTGAGGCAGAAATGTCAATGAATTTTTTTTCTCACAAATGAATTTTTCATAAAGAGATTGAACATATTGTGAACTGATTGTCAAAAAAAATCTTGGGATTATTTCTCTTATTTCTGCATATATTTGGAAGAGATAGTTAAAAAACTAGAGAAGGAAAATCGAGCATTTAAGAAAAGGGATTTGCCTCATATTCTTATATGATGTTAACATACAAAATTGTGAAGATAAATCTGCAAGGAGAAACTATGGCTGCTAGCTTTAATTCCAAAAGGATTGTAGGTCCCCACTGTAGGAACCAGCCCCACCCATGGGTATGGGTACCTGGAGTTTGGTGGCAGCAAAGGAATGAGAAAAAGGCAGATTAAGAATGCCAAAAATGGGACCAGGGGGCCATCACTTGTACTGGAGGCAGTGAAGGCCCCATGGTACCACTTTTTGCATTCTTGATCTGTCTTTTTTACATTCTGGCACACCCAACGTGTGGGGCTCCCTAACCCACCCCTCTTCCACTCTCTTCTCTCTCTCTCTCTGTCAAAGCAGATAAAAATTTTAGATATAAAGCTTAAGGAATATCTTTAAAATGCTATAAAATTGACAAAATACTGGGAAAATATCAGGCCAAAGTCCAGGAAAAGGGAGAACCCAGAGAAAGACAGACACTACTAAAGCCATTAGAGCCTTGAAGATATTTATCAACTTAGCCAATTCCATGAGTAAGGGGGGCAGAAGATATAACCCAGAGGCTGTCCAAGATGGGGACTCAAATAGATTACCCCACCACACAGTTGGAACTTCAGAGAGCTAGTCCCTCAGATTAAATCCACCATATCCTTAAGAATGATGGCACTAAGCAAAAAGATGAGGAAAAACACCTCATTTGAATTTGCAATGTATGTGAAGTAATCTAAACTGAATTTGATCTGTAGGTTCTCCTTTAAAACTGACAGATGGATAACAACAAAAGACCTTGGTTAAAATGTACCTTTATTCTATGTGTTCTCATAAATAGTTTTCCAAAGAAAATATACCACTTACACACACAAAAAAGCTGCATCAGGAAACAAGACACCAAGAAAGAACAAGATCATTAACAAACAGAAATATATATACAAAGTCTTCAGATACTTAAATTATTAGTCCCAGGTTATAAAACAACGATGTTTACTGTTTCTTAGAAAGAAAAGATGAACTTGGAGATAAATATGAAGAACTATAAAAAGTTACCTAGAGGATTTGAAAATGAAGCAAATTGAATCTGGAAAAGAAAGCCGTAACAAATTAAATGTTAAACTCAGTAGATAAATTTAACATCAGATTAGACACAACTGAAGAAACAATTGACAAAGTAGAAAGTAAGTCAACATAAATTATTCAGAATATAGCACAGAGAAACAAAGAGATGAAAAATATTCAAAAATAATTGCTGGGCTGGGCACAGTGGCTCATGCCTGTAATTCCAGCACTTTGGGCGGATGAGGTGGGTGGATCACCAGACATCAGAGTTCTGGACATGGTGAAAGCTCATCTCTACTTAAAATATACAAAAAATTAGCCAGTGTGGTGGTACACACCTGTAGTCCCAGATACTTGGGAGTCTGAGGCAAGAAGATCACTTGAACCCAGGTGGTGGAGGTTACAGTAAGCTGAGATTCTGCCACTGTATTCCAGCCTGAGCAACAGAGTGAGACTCCATTTCAAAAACAAACAAAAGAAAGAATAGTTGCTACACTCAGGATAGAATGTGAGGATCAAATGAGAAGTTCTAACAGATATCAAATCAGAGTTCTAGAAAGAGAGAATAGAAATATAGAGATGATGGAGAGAGGCAATGAAAGAAAATAGCCACCACATAGGATTCTATATCTGGATCAATATGTTCAAAAGAAAGGGTGAAATAAAGATACTTTCAGGCAAACAAACAAGAGAGTTTGCCCCCAGAAGGCCCTCAATAAAACACATTGTGTAATGAGAGAAGAAAAAGTGAGCCAGATCAAAGACTTTTGATGAAAGAAGAAATGTAGAATGAAGATTTACAGAGAAAGGAGAATGATCTTTGATTATCTAAAGCAATAAAAATAAAGTCTTGTGGGGTAAAACAAGAGAAAATTACTGTAATAATTTAATATAATTAATCCAAGAACTGAAATATTATGGACTTTTGGTACTATGTAGGAAAAGGGTAAAATATTAATGCATTTTAAACTTTTGTAAATATGCAGGCTACAATTTTAAAAGAGTAGAATCAGTGTATATTACTTCTAGACTAGCAGAGGAAGGAAAAGAGAATAAGAAAAATTAGCCCATAATCAGATAAGAAAGAAAAGAAAAAGAAACATAGACCATATATACTGTTATGGACTGAATGTTCATGTCTGTCCTCCCGAAGTTTATATATTGAAGTCCTACCCCTGCCGCCACTGTGATGGTATTTGGAAGTGAGGGTCTTTGAAGGTGGTAGGTTTAGATAAAATCATGAGAGAGGGGTTCCCATGATGAGATTACAGTTCTTATAAGAAGAGGAAAGGAGATCAGGGAGTGGTCTCTCTTTGCCATGTGAGGACACAGCAAGCGGATGACTCTCTACCAATCATCTACAAATCAGGAAGAGGGAACTCAACCAGAATCAAAAAAGCCCACACCTTGATCTTGGACTTTTCATCTCCAGAACTGTGAGAAATGTCTACTGTTTCAGCCGTCCAGTCTACATTGTATTGTTACAGCAGCTCTAGTAGACTAAGAAATATACAGGCTCAAGTTCATTTACAATTACATTCAACATAAAGGAACAAAATATGCCTGTAAAAGATAAAATTATCATGCTGGATAAAAAACAAAATCCAACTATGTGCCACGTGTATATACAAAAAATAAGGATAGAAAAAGGTTGAAATGAAGGATGGAAAAAGATAAAGCATGTGAATTTTAACCAAAAGGAATGAGTTGTAGTTAATCTCTGGAAATCAGAATTACAGTAAAATATATTACTATTAGGTTAGTGCAAAAGTAATAGTGGTTTTGCCATGTAAAGTATGGCAAAAATCCCAATTGCTTTTGTACCAACCTATTGCGATAAAGAGAGTCATTTCATAATTTCATAATGATAAAGATTCAGTTAAGTAGTAAGATGTAATAATTTTAATTACATGCACTTAATAAGAAAGTTCAAAATGTGAATGTATAGAACTACAAGGAGAAAGAGACTTAATCGTGGTAGAGATTGTAATGCACTTTCTTAGTAATTTATCCAATATTAGGATCAAGAAGACAAAAATAATCATTAAGTGTATACTCTATTCCATAACTGGTGATAGGACAATGGATATCTATAAAGAAAAATAATAATAAACTTAGAGATTACCTTACATCAGGCACAAAAATTAATCCCAGATAGAAAGTCCTGAAGTGAAAGGTAAAATTATAAAGTCATATGACCTCAGAGAGAGGATTTATTAAATAGTATGCAAAAATAACTAGTTATAAAGTGAGTCTATTTATAGAGAGACAGATGTAAGACATTTTTACATTTATTGGAAGCATCAGGCTTTCTTCCTTCCATTACACTGGTATCAATAAATGAGTTCTAATGTAAGGGAAAGCATTGCCACACTTGGCAAGATACACACTTTGGTGTACCCAACTCTACAAGGAACATCAATTCTTGAGGATGGGACTTGAGTGGTTGTATTGAAAGTAGTTTAGAAAGCCTGGCCACTTTGAGCGCCTTCCATTGCAGTCTTTGAGATTCTAACTGTTGCCCCCTCCACCCCCATTCACCAAAAGCACTCATTATAATGAATAATACACTTTACCAAAAACAAAGAAAGAAAGAACTTTTATTCATGGAAAGACTTGTAAGAACTCACTCAAGGTAGCAGCAAAAATACTAAAGGAAAAATAGTAGAGAAAGTTACAGAAGATAGTCTCAAACCCTTTTGGAAGGTCTAAAAGATTTTTCTATAGTTCTAAGCTGAAGGCAGCCAGGAGTGTCTTTGCAGGAACCAGAGAGATTAAGGAGCAAATACAAAGGAATGTGAGAAGTTTATCTAGCTAGCTTGTTTATTCATGTAGTCTTAAAACTAACCTTTAAGCCAACTAGCCCTCTGAAGAGGAGGTTGACCAAGGAAATCTCCCTCTAATAGTGTTTGCTTTAAGTTCAGAACCTAGCTTTTAATCTCTCTCTACAAGTGTGTTGACATAAAGCCTCTGTTATTAAATATATACTGAATAAATAAAAAGAAAGTGACTAATCAGTGTGGTGTAGCTGCGATTTCTCTCTGTGAGTAGCTCATGACCCCTTAGCCCATTCGTTCACTAGAAATTTGTGTCTAAGTGCATTTATTGATCTGTAGTGAAGCTAAAGTCTGTAAGATAGACTCCAGCAAAGACTCAATAAAGAGAGGGATAACATTGAATTAATAATATCCAGAATATGTAAAAAACTTGTGTTTTTTTTAAAAGAGCTTTAATATCAAAAGAATCTTGAAGCAAAACTGTAATCTGGTCTATTCTTTTTGAAAAACAGGGTTTCCTTGGAGTACTGATAAAAGACTAAGTAGGTTCTTGTTCTTATATCCCATAAGTTATCTACCTAAGGAAAAAACAAGATAAATTCTGTGTTTTATCAAGATACTTTTTGTGCTTTATGTTGTCTTCTTTTTATCTGTTTTTTTTCTTCAACTTTTAAGTTCCAAAGTACATGCACAGGATGTGCAAGCTTGTTACACAGGTCAATGCGTGCCATGGTGGTTTGTTGCACAGATCAACCCATCACTCAGATATTAAGCCCAACATCCCTTAGCTGTTTTTCCTGATGCTCTCTCTCCCTGCCAGCCCCCTGACAGGCCTCAGTGTGTGTTGCTCCCCTGCATGTGTCCATGTGTTCTCATTGGAGAACTTCTATTTTTTTTAAGACAAAACTTTATAAAAACCTGAGCAAAACACTTGGAAGAAACTTCAGAGAAGAAAATCCAAATGGTCAATAAATAATGAAATTATATTTAGTCTCAATAATTAGGAAGACATGCATTCATACCACAAGGAAAAATTACTATATACCCCCAAAGATGCACAAAAGGTGAAAAGCTTGATAATATGATGTCCTGACAAAGATGTGTAGTCTTATACACTGTCAGTGAGAATAAAAACTGGTAGAAGTGTTTTCAAAAAGTTTAGCATGATCTGATCCTATGAAAGAACAAGTTCAGTTCTAAATATACATTCCATACTATTGTGTATATGTATTAAGATACATGTATAATAAGGTTGTTGACAGCATCATTTGTAATAGCCAAAAATTCAAAACAATTCAATGTTTTTCAAAAGTAGAGAAGATAAATAATGACATAGTCATACAACAGGATACTAAACAGTTACTTCTTTGCTAAAGGTAATCACTGTCTCAAATTTCATGATAATCATTTCTTTGCTTTTCTTGTAGTTTACTGTTTTTTATGCATTCCTAAATAATATAATGTGTCTATTTGTGGCTTTACATAGATAGAATCAGCTGACATATTTTTTTCTCTTATCCTTATGTTGGCTAGGTTAATATAGCTGTACATATGTTTCTCTCACTCTCATACTCACACACTCAGTCACAAAACAGAAGAAAATGAAAGGTCACATTTTTCCAAAGAAGAAATCCAAAACAGGATATCAATATTACTTCAAAGACTCAGGTAATCCAAGTTCAGAGACTGAGAGAGTCCATTCAGTGAGCCAACTGAATATCTGCTATCATTTTGATTATGGCTGGAAATCTGTATAACTTTAGCAAGTCACTTCTCCAGCTCAAGACATAATAATTTTTTGACTATCTATTAGTGCTCATATAGGTGTTGTTTATTGTCAACCACCCCTACTAGAATTTAAGAGAATCAACTTTAAGAGGGCAGGAACTTTGCTGTTCTGTTCATTACTACATGCCCCACCACTTAGAATAGTGGTTCTGGATCATAGTAGATGCTGATTAAATATTTGTTGTGAACAAGTAACGTAATGTCTTTTAGATCTGTCTTTAAATATATATATATATTTGTTCTGCTTATTCACTCTCCAACACAGGCTGATGTCAGTTAAGCTTTTCATAATGCTGCTCATGCAACCATTGGCTAGAATGCATCATAAAACTGACTTAAGATGTGTTCTGCTTTCACATTTTAAAAGCCTGACAGCCAGCCGGATTTCCAACTTACTTTCTGCAGAGAGATAATGATGACAAAGTCACAAGGCAGGATTAATATGTACACTTTCAAGCAATTTCTAGTCACTTGGTTGCATCAGTGATATTTATAACAATAGTCATTCCCTCCTGCTGAGGCAGCTAAGGATGGGTGGCACCTCTAGCTTTCGGTTCAAAAAGAGTAGTATGGGGCAAGGTAGAACCTATTCTCAATATTTTTCCAAGAATTCTTCTTCCACATTTTATTCACTTGAAGGCCTACAAATTAACACATGACCCTTCATCCACTACTAATTTTTAAAATAAGTGAAATATTTTAGAATCCAAATATAAATTAGCAAAGGGATTTTAGAGCAAAGTTTCTACATCTAAAGAACTTATATAGGTTACAGGCGTAGAATCACTATAGTTGTCTGTTTCTCTAGCCAAAAATTCCCTTGATCATCCTAGTGCTATAGGAGAGTCTCTTAGAAGGCTGAGACTGCACCCTTTAAAGCTGTATGCAGGTGGGTGTTCTAGGCATTCTGAAGATAATTCAAGTTATTGCTCATTTTCAATCATTCCCCAAACTTCCTGATTGGTGGAATACTTGAATTAAAATATCCAGAAGAGCTTACAAAACTCAAAGGATCATCCAGTGGGCCAATCAATTCTTGAGCTCTTAATTAAAACCTCCTAGGTCTTCTCTTTCCCCCAGGAATTTTCCAGAATTTCTGAGATATCTATTTCTGACGCAGGTCTTTTAGGTAGCCCCATGTTCGCAAGGAAAAAGCAGCTCTGGATCTCTTTCCTGTGCCACAATGACACCAATCCAAGGAGGTCCACTAACTTCTCCTACTTAGGTCAACATTAAAATTGAGAAATATTTCTTCATTATGTCGTAATGCATACCTGTTTCTCATTATCCACTTTCCCAGCACTGTATGTTATCAGTTACACTAAAAAATGAGAGGTTTGTAAGATGTGCTTGTTTATTTAGTAACACACATTTAGTGAAAACTTTTAAAGTATAGAATTCTCTGTGTTTAACTAACAAAAATTTCACAAAGAAATAAAGCCAAGGTTGATGTACATGAAGACATAAAGAGCTCTTAATTTAAAAGATACTGTATAAAAATTACAAACTGTGATTTGTGCTAAAAATAAAAGATGTAGTAGAAAGAGTTAAACAAGATACAAAAAGTTCGTATTCTAACACTATGTTTTTGACACAATACATAACCTTGAAAAAATCATTTTGTTTTCTTATGTCTCTGTTTCTGTTAAAGGAATACAATAATCCATATACGACCTATATGGCAACTGGAAAAGTCAAATGAGATCATGATGTGATATTATTTATGATATTTCCATGAATTTGAGAAAGTATTACGATTATAAACAGTAGTAATACTGTTTATTAGATTATATAACAGTAGTAATACTGTTTTATATTAAATGATGTGAAATGTCTGGCAGACAAGAGGTCCTCAATAAAAATTATAGTTTTGCATCACATAATGATGCTTTAGTCAATGATGAACCACATACATGAAGGTGTTCCTCTAAGAAAATAATGGAGCTGAAAATTTCCTATTGCCTAGTGACTTAATAGCCATTGTAACCTCATAGCACAAAGCACAAAGCATTACTTGTGATTGTGATGCTGGTGTAAATAATGCTGCACTGTCAGTTGTATAAAAGTATCACACACACAATTATGTATAGCCACAATACTTGATAATAAAAAATGACTTTGTTACTGGTTTATGTATTTATGATACTATACTTATTTAAAGAAAAAAAGCAGTAAATTGTAAAACAGCCTCAGGCAGGTCCTTCAAGAGGTATTCTAGGTCTTTTGAAGACGGTGGCTCACGCCTGTAATACAACATTTTGGGAAGCCAAGGCAGGCAGATCTGAGGTCAGGAGTTCAAGGCCAGCCTCATCAACATGGTAAAACTACATTTCTACTAAAAATAAAAAAATTAGCCAGGCATGGTGGCAAGCACCTATAACCTCGGCTACTTAAGAAGTTGAGGCACAAGAATCATTTGAACCCAGGAGGCAGAGGTTGCAGTGAGATAAGACAGTGCCACTGCACTGCAGCCTATGTGACAGAGCAAGACTCTGTTTCAAAAAAAGAAAAAAAAAGACATATTCTAGAATAAGGCCTTGTTATCATAGGAGATGACAGCTCCGTGCATATTACTGCTCCTGAAGGATGGGATAAGACGTAGAGATGGAAGACAGTGATATTGGTAATCCCGACCTGTGTAGGCCTAAGCTAATGTGTATGTTTGTGTCTCTGTTTTTAACAAAAAGTTTAAAAAGCTAAAAAATGTAAAAATAGGAAAAAGTTTATGAATCAAGATGAAAGAAAATATTTTTGTACAGCTGTACAACGTGTTTATGTTTTAACCTAAGTATTATAAGAGTCAATATGTTTTAACCTAAGTGTTATAAGAGTCAAAAAGTTAAAAAAATTAAATTTTAAAGCAAAAATGTTACAGAAAGCTAAGGTTAATTTATTACATATATTATACATTCTTACTAAAGGTAGTGTAACCTAAATACATCATGTTTCTATCATCTACAGTAATATACAGTAATGTCCTAGGCCTTCACCTCACTAACATTCACTCACTGACTCACCCAAAGCAACTTGCAGTCTTGCAAATTCATGGTAAATGCTGTATTTACATATGTGCCATTTTTTAAATCTTTTATGCTGTAGTTTCACTGTATCTTTTCTATATTTAGATATGTTTAGGTACAGAAACACCACTGTTTTACAATCGCCTACAGTATTTAGTACAAGAACATGCTGTACAGATTTGTAGCCTATGAGCAATAGGTTCCAGGTGTCCCCAGACTTTTTACACAGGGGGCCAGTTCACTGTCCCTCAGACCGTTGGAGGGCCGCCACATACTGTGCTCCTCTCACTGACCACCAATGAAAGAGGTGCCCCTTCCTGAAGTGGGGCGGGGCGGGGCGGGGGAGAGCGGATAAATGGCCGCGGCCCATGGGCCGTAGTTTGGGGACGCCTGGTTATACCATATAGCCTAAGTGTGTAGTAGGCTATACCATCTAGATTTGTCTAAGTACATGCTATGATATTTACAAAACGAAATTGCCTAGGAACATATTCCCATCATTAAGTAGTATATCACTGCATTTCCTATCTTTTTCCCAACTCTTCTAAGAATTCAAAGCAATTTTAATTCCCACACCTATGCCATCCATTCCATCTTCTGTTATCTTACCCGGAGGAATTTAGAGAAAGAAAAGAATCACTTTTATGCCTTTTCTTGGCCTTAGCTGCTTGTGTCTTTCTAGCCTCTAAAAAACCAAGAGTACTTTCCTATATCTCATCACTAAAAGCTCTTAAACTTGGAGGCTCAGGCAGCCAGTGATCCTATTCGCTGACAGAGAGCCCTTAAAATGTGAACATGTCTTGACCAAAACTTCTCTCTAAGTTCATTTCACCCTCTGAAAAGGTTTCTCCGAGAATTGAGTAGAATTGATATTTCAGAGTGCTTTCCCTGTAAGGTAGTATCAGAGACACAAAGATGGACAAGAAACAACTCCTCTCCTGAAGCAGAAATACACAAATGTACAAACATTGTAATACAAGAACTTTCACAGAGCTTAAAGAGGAAAAAACAAAGGCCCTGGAAAATTTGAGGGAAAGACAGCTCACACTTAGCTGTGAAACCAGGAAAAGCCTCACGTAAAAAGGCAGCCTGCAAGCTAGACTTTGAAAGTATAAGAAAACCGGCCCAGTGGGTGGAGGATGGAAAACCTGGAACAGAGAAATCCGGTGTGTCAAGGAAATAGTGAACCATGAGGAAAGAAATGGGTAATTATGGTCATAGTTTAAGTTACGGACTTACTTAAATCAGCTAATTTTCTTTCTTATTAATTTAACTTTAAACTTGCTATCAAATCTCATTACAAAAAAACAAAACAAGCATGAGTCATTAAGTTATATGCCACATATCACTTTTAGAAAACCTGTTCCAGAACTTCAGAAATTTTAGAAAATAATTTGCCTTTAAAGTTTAACATGGTTTTTGCACTAGTCTGTTTCTAGTTCTGTGCTTTTTCAATGTCATTTACACATATAAACAGACACACACATACACACACACACACAACAGTCCTGTCACACACACAGTCCACACACACAGTACACACACACACACACACACACACACACACACAGAGTCCTGTATACTATTGCTTAGGAAAGATTTTTACTATGTTAGCTACTTAATTTCCTACCAGAAACTGTATCTGATTCATTGTTTGTGTATTAAGTAAACATATAAAGAGAAAAACAGAACAGAACACAGGTAAGTTTGAGCAGCGATTTTCCCAGTAGATATCTCATGAAAAAATACTTGAAACAATTTAAATCAAGATAGAGTGACTATATGAAGCACAGGGGAAAATGTTATGAATTAAGATGCTTGATAAGTGTTCATGCCATATTTGGCATGTTTAAATTATCTTTAGCTATGTTGTTCTAGTGCTATACTTTATATATTTAAGATTCAATTTGACATGATAGTCAAAGTTATGCATTGCATTTTTAAAAAACTTTTTTCTAGCTTTATCAATGTATAATTGACAAATAAAATTACATATACTTAAGGTATATAGTGTGATGATTTGATATACATTGTGAAATAATTACTACAATCATACTAATTAACACTATCATCTCACATAGTTAACGTTTGTGTGTGTGTGTGGTGAGAACACTTAAAATATATTCCTTTAGTAGAATGCTATTACACTGTTGGTGGGAGTGTAAATTAATTCAACCATTGTGGAAGACAGCGTAGCAATTCCCCAAGGATCTAGAAATAGAAATACCATTTGACTCAGCAATCCCATTACTAGGCATATACCCAAAGGAGTATGAATCATTCTATTATGAAGACACATGCATACATATGTTTACTGCAGCACTGTTCACAACAGCAAAGACTTGGAACCAACCCAAATCAATGGTAGACTGGATAAAGAAAATGTGGCACATATGTACCATGGAATACTATGCAGCCATAAAAAAGGATGAGTTCATATCCTTTGCAGGGACATGGATGAAGCTGGAAATCATCATTCTCAGCAAACTGACACAAGAACAGAAAACGAAACACCATATGTTCTCACTCATAAGTGAGTGTTGAATAATGAGAACACATGGGCACAGGGAGGTGAACATCATACACTGGGGCCTCTTGGAGGGAGGGGGGCCAGAGAAGGGATAGCCAGCGTGTGGGGGGCTTGGGGAGGGATAGCATTAGGAGAAATACCTAATGTAGATGACAGGGTGATGAATGCAGTAAACCACCACGGCACATGTATACCTATGTAACAAACCTGCACATTCTGCACATGTACCCTACAACTTAAAGTATAATAAAAAATGCATATATATTTCTTTAGTAAATTTCAAATATATAGTATAGCATTATTAATTGTAGTCACCATGCAGTACTTTATGCCCCCTAAATTTATTTTTTGTAATTGAATAGTTTTTTTTATTATTTTTAACCAAAAAATCATATTTTTGTATATTCATGGGTGGGATATGAGGTGGTAGTTCAATACTTGTATGCAATGTAGAATGATTCAATCAAGCTAATAAACATATCCATTATGCTGGTTATCATATTTTGTGATGAGACGAAATTTAAACTACTTTGAGATATACAATGTATTATTGACTTAGTCGCCCTGCTGTGCAATAGATCTCAAAAACCTATTCTTTCTAACGGAAACTTTATAACCTCTGACCAACAATTTCCCATTCCCTCCTTTCCTTACACCCCCCACCCAGCCCCAGCAACCTCTGGTAACTACAATTCTCACTCTTTTATGACTGTGATGTTTTGAGATTGCACCTATAAGTGAGATCTTGACTCCAGGTTCATTCATGTTGCTGCAAATGACAGAATTTCCTTTATTATTTTTTAAGATGGAATAGTATGCTGTTATGTGTATATGCCAAATTTTCTTTTTTTCTTTTTTTCTTTTTCTTTTTTTTTTTTTTTGAGACAAGATCTTGCTCTGTCCCTCAGGCTGGAGTACAGTAGCACGATCTCAACTCACTGTAACCTCCACTTCCAGATCTCTAGCCATTATCCTTCCTCAGTCTCATGAGCATCTGGGACTACAAGGGCGTGCCACCACACTGGCTAATTTTTTATATTTTTTATTTTTTATAATTTTGTATATTTTTTAGAGACATGGTTTCACCATGTTGCCCAGGCTGGTCTGGAACTCCTGGGCTCAAGCAATCCACCCACCTGGGCCTCCCAAAGTGCTAGGATTATAGGCCTGAGCCATCATGCCCAGCTTTATCACATTTTCTGTATCCACTAATCCACTGATGGACACTTAGCTGACTCCTTATCATGGTTGTTATGAACACTATTGCCGTGAATATGGGACTGTTGATAACTCTTCAACATTTTGATTTCAATTCCTTTGGATATGTACCCAGAAATGGGGTTGCAGCATCATATGGAAATTCTATTTTTGGTTTTTTGAGGAACTTCCATACCATTTTTCCATAATTACTGCACTAATTTACATTCTCACCAACAGTACGCAGGGTTTGCTTTTCTCTATACCCTCACCAACACTTGTTATCTTTCTTATTTTTGATAATAGCCTACTGATATAAAGTGACGCCTCACTGTTATTTTAATTTTGCATTTCCCTAGTGATTAATGATATTGAGCATTTATTCAAATATTGTCAGCCATTTATATATCTTTTTTTTTTTTGAGAAATGTCTGTTTAGGTCCTTTGCCTATGTTTTAATCGAGTTACTTGTTTCCTTGCTATTAAGTTGTTTGAGCCTCTTACGTATTTTGGATATAAATTTATCGGATGTATGATTTGAAAATAAGTTTTTCCACTCTGTAAATTGTCTATCTCTTCACTTTGTTAATTACTTCTTTTACTGTGTAAAAGCTTTTTAGTTTAATGTAATCCCACTTATCTATTTTTGCTTTTGTTGGCTATATTTCTGGGGTCACATATTAAATAACCAATGCCTAGACCAGTGTCATGGACATTTTCTTCTATTTTGTTCTAGTAGTTCTATAGTTGCAGGTATTATATTTAAGTCTTCTGTCCATTCTAAGTTGATTATTTACTTTATTTCATTGACAGGGGGTCTGTCTTTGTTATCCAGACTGGTTTTGAACTCCTGGCTTCAAGTGATCCTCCCAGCTTGGCCTTCCAACTTGCTGGAAATACAAGTGTGAGCCACTGCATCTGGCCAGTTGTATTTTATATATAATGTGAGATAATAATTCAATTTCATTCTTCTACAGTTGGATATACAGTTTTCTCACACTACTTACCAAAGAGACTATCTTTTTCCCATTGAGTGTTCCTAGCACCTTTGTTAAAAATCACTTGAATGTAAATGTGTGAGTTTATTTGTAGGCTCTCTGTGCTGCACCATTGACAAATATGTCTGTTTTTTATGCCAGTGTCATACTATTTTGATTACAACAGCTTTATAATATATTAAGAAATCAGGGAGTATAACGTCTTTGGCTTTGTTCCTTTTGCTCAAGATTGTTTTGGCTCTTCAGGGTCTTATGTGGTTTCATAAAATTTAATAATTGTTTATTCTCTATCTGTGAAAAATATCATTGTAATTTTGATAGGGATTGCATTGAATCTGTAGAGCACTTTGTGTAACATGAACATTTTAACTTGAAAGAAGATTTGATGAAATGCTAACGAGAATGGACAAATTAGAGAAGAATATAAGTGGATTGATGGAGCTGAAAAACGCAACACGAGAACTTCATGAAGCATGCGCAAGTTTCAACAGCCAAATTGACCAAGCAGAAGAAAGGATATCAGAGGTTGAAGATCAACTCAATGAAATAAAACAAGAAGGCAAGATTAGAGAAAAAAGGGTAAAAAAGAATGAATAGTCTCCAAGAAATGTGGGACTATAAGAAAAGACCTACTCTATGCTTGATAGGTGTACCTGAATGTGACAAAGAGAATGAATCCAAGCTGGAAAATACTCTTCAGGAAATTATACAGGAAAACTTCCCCAATCTAGCAAGGCAGGCCAACATTCATGTCTAGGAAATACAGAGAACACCACATACATATTCCTCAAGAAGAGCAACCCATGGCACATAATTGTCAGATTCACCAAGGTTGAAATGAAGGAGAAAATGCTAAGGGCAGCCAGAGAGAAAGGTAAGGTTAACCACAAAGGGAAGCCCATCAGACTCACAGCAGATGTCTCAGCAGAAACCTTACAAGGCAGAAGAGAGCGGGGGCCAATATTCAACATCTTTAAGAAAAGAAATTTCAACCCAGAATTTCATATCCAGCCAAACTAAGCTTCATAAATGAAGGAAAAATAAAATCCTTTGCGAACAAGCAAGTACTCAGAGATTTCATCACCACCAAGCCTGCTTTACAAGAGCTCCTGAAAGAGGATCTACATATAGAAAGGAACAACAAATACTAACCACTCCAAAAACATATCAAATGGTAAAGAGCATCAACACAATGAAGAATCTGCATCAACTAATGGGCAAAACAGCCTGCTAGCATCAAAATGGTAGTATCAAATTCACACATAACAATATTAACCCTAAATGTAAATGGACTAAATGCCCCAGTCAAAAGAAACAGACTGGCGAATTGGATAAAAAGCCAAAACCCATCGGTGTGCTGTATCTAGGAAACCCATCTCACATGCAAGGATACACAAAGGCTCAAAATAAAGGGATGGAGGAAGATTTACCAAGCAAGTGGAGAGCAAAAAAAAGCAGGAGTTGCAATTCTCATCTCTGATAAAATAGACTTTAAAGCAACAAAAATCAAAAGAGACAAAGAAGGACATTATATAATGGTAAAAGGATCAATGCAACAAGAAAGCTAACGATTCTAAATATATACGCACCCTATACAGGAATATCAAGATAAATAAAGCAAGTTCTTAATGACTTACAAAGAGACTTAGATTCCCACACAGTAGTAGTGGGGAGACTTTAACACTCCATTGTCAATTTTAGACAGATCAACCAGACAGAAAATTAACAAGGATATCCAGGACTTGAACTCAGACCTGGAACAAGCATACCTAATAGACATTTACAGAACTCTCCACCTCAAATCCACAGAATATACATTCTTCTCAGCACCCATCACACCTACTCTAAAAGTGACCACATAATTGGAAGTAAATCACTCCTCAGCAAATGCAAAAGAATGGAAATCATAACAAACAGTTTCTCATACCACAGTGCAATCAAATTAGAACTCAGAATTCAGAAACTAACTCAGAACCACATAGCCTCATGGAAACTGAACAACTGGCTCTTGAATGTTGACTGGATAAACAATGAAATGAAGGCAAAAATAAAGATGTTTTTTGAAACCAACAAGAACGAAGACACAGCATATCAGAATCTCTGGCATACATTTAAAGCAGTCTCTAGAGGAAAATACATAGCAATAAGTGCCCACATGAGAAGCAAGGAGAGATCTAAAATTGACACCCTATCATCAAAATTGAAAGAGCTAGAGGAGCAAGATCAAAAAAACTCAAAACATAGCAGAAGACAAGAAATAAGTAAGATCAGAGCAAAACTGAAGTAGATAGAGACACAAAAAGCCTTTCAAATAATTAATAAATCCAGGAGCTGGTTTTTTGAAAAGATAAACAAAATACACAGACTGCTAGGCAGACTAATAGAAAAGAAAAGAAAGAATAACAAAATAGGTGCAATAAAAATCGATAAAGGGCATATCACCACAAATTCCACAGAAATTCGAACCATCATCAGAGATTATTACAAACAACTCTATGCACATAAACTAGTAAATCTGGAAGAAATGGATAAATTCCTGGACACCTGCCTCCTCACAAGCCTAAACCAGGAAGAAGTCGAAACCCTGAATAAACCAATAACAAGGTCTCAAGTTGAGGCAGCAATTAAGAGCCTACCACATGAAAAAAGCCCAGGTCCAGATGGGTTCACAGCTGAATTCTACCAGACATACAGAGGAGCTGGTCCATTCCTTCTGAAACTATTCCAAATAATCCAAAAAGAGGGAATGCTTCCCAAATCATTTTATGAGACCAACATCATCCTGATACCAAAACCCAGCAGAGACTCAACAAGAAAAGAAAACTTCAGGTCAATATCCATGATGAACATAGATGCAAAAATCTTCAATAAAATACTGGTAAACTGACTGCAACAGCACATCAAAAAGCTTATCCACCATGATCAAGTAGGATTCGTCCCAGGGATGCAAGGCTGGTTCAACATACACAAGTCTGTAAATGTAATTCACCACATAAACAGAACCAAAGACAAAAACCACATAATTATCTCAATTGATGCAGAGAAGGCCTTTGACAGAATTCAACAGCCCTTTATGCTTAAAAACCCACAGTAATCTAGGTATTGACGGAACGTATCTAAAAATAAGAAAAGCTTTTTATGACAAACCAACAGCCAACATCATACTGAATGGGCAAAAACTGGAAGCACTCCCTTTGAAATCTGGCACTAGACAAGGATGCCCTCTCTCACCACTCCTATTCAATGTAGTACTGGAAGTTCTAACCAGAGGAATCAGGCAAGAAAAAGAAACAAAGGGTATTTGAATAGGAAAAGAGGAAGTAAAATTGTCTCTATTTGCAGATGACATGATTGTATATCTGGAAGACACCATGGTCTCAGCCCAAAATCTCCTGAAACTGATAAGCAACTTCAGCAAAGTCTCAGCATACAAAATCAATGTGCAAAAATCACAAACATTCCTATACACCAATAACAGACAAACAGAGAGCCAAATCAAGAATGAACTGCCATTCACAATTGCTACAAAGAGAATAAAATACCTAGGAATACAACTAACAAGGGACGTAAAGGACCTCTTCAAGGAGAACTACAAGCCACTGCTTAACGAAATAAGAGAGGACACAAACAGATGGAGAAACATTGCATGTTCATGGTTAGAGATAATTAATATTGTGAAAATGGCCATACTGCCCAAAGTAATTTACAAATTCAACACTATCCCCATCAAGCTACCAATGATCTTCTGCACAGAACTGGAAAAAAACACCTTAAACTTCATATGGAACCAAAAGAGAGCCTGCATAGCCAAGACAATCTTAAGCAAAAAGAACAAAGCGGGAGGTATCACACTGTCTGACTTCAAACTATACTACAAGCCTACAGTAATCAAAACAGCATGGTACCGGTACCAAAACAGAGATATAGACCAATGGAACAGAACAGAGGCCTCGGAGGCAACACAACATATCTACAATCATCCGATATTTGACAAAGCTGACAAAAACAAGCAATGGGGAAAGGATTCCCTGTTAAATAAATGGTGTTGCGAAAACTGGCTAGCCATGTGCAGAAAGCAGAAACTGGACCCCTTCCTGAAAACTTACACTAAAATTGACTTCGGATGGATCAAAGACTTAAACATAAGACCTAACACCATAAAAACCCTAGAAGAAAATCTAGGCAAAACCATTCAGGACATAGGCATAGGCAAGGACTTCATGGCTAAAACACCAAAAGCATTGGCAACAAAAGACAAAACAGACAATTGGGACCTAATCAACCTTCACAGCTTCTGCACAGCAAAAGAAACATTCATTAGAGTGAATCAGCAACCAACAGAATGGGAAAAAATGTTTGCAGTTTACCCATTTGACAAATGGCTGATATCCAGAATCTACAAAGAACTAAAGCAGATTTACAAGAAAAGAAACAAACAAGCCCATTCAAAAGTGGGCGAAGGATATGAACAGACGCTTTACAAAAGAAGACATACATGAGGCCAACAAACATGAAAAAATGCTCATCATCACTGGTCATTAGAGAAATGCAAATCAAAACTACATTGAGATACCATCCCACGTCAGTTAGAATGGCGATCATTAAAAAACCTGGAGACAACAGATGCTGGAGAGGATGTGGAGAAATACAAACACTTTTACACTGTTGGTGGGAGTGTAAATTAGTTCAATCATTGTGGAAGACAGTGTGGCAATTCCTTAAGGACCTAGAAATAGAAATTCCATTTGACCCAGTAATCCCATTACTGGGTATATATCCAAAGGATTACAAATCGTACTACTATAAGGACACATGCACGTGAATGCTCATTGCAGCACTGTTTACAATAGCAAAGACCTGGAACCAACCCAAATGCCCATCGATGATAGACTGGGCAGGAAAAATGTGGCACATATACACCATGGAATATTAGGCAGCCATCAAAAATGATGAGTTGGTATCCTTTGTAGGGACATGGATGAACCTGGAAACCGTCATTCTCAGCAAACTGACACAAGAGCAGAAAATCAAACACCACATGTTCTCACTCATAGGCGGGTGTTCAACAATGAGAACACATGGACACAGGGACGGGAGCACTGCACTCTGAGGTCTGTTGAAGGGAAATAGGGGAAAGACAGTGGGGATGGGGAGTTCGGGAGTGATAGCATGGGGAGAAATGCCAGATATAGGTGAAGGGGAGGAAGGAAGCAAATCACACTGCCATCTATGTACCTATGCAACAATCTTGCATGTTCTTCACATGTACCCCAAAACCTAAAATGCAATACAAAACAAGAAAGATTCCAAAACTCTTAAACAGATCAGAAACAAACAAAAAAAGAACTGTTTTAGGGGCATCCCGCAAGTTTTTATACATTGTTTTCATAAATTATTTTCATTTTCATTTGTATCAAGGCATTTCTTTGCTTCCTTTTTTATTTCTTCTTGACTACTGATAAACAATTACCCATTGGTTATTCATTACAATGTTGTTTAATTTCCACATATTTGAATATTTTCTGAAATTTGTTCTTTTATTTCTAGTTTTATACCATTGTGAGCAGAAAAGATACTTGTTATGATTTCAATTCTCTTAAATTTAAGACCTCTTTTATTACCTAAAATATGATCTATCTTGGAGCATGTTTAATATGCCCTTGAAAAGAGTGTGCATTCTAATCTTGTTAGACTACATGTTCTTTAGATGTCTGTTAGATCCATTTGATCTAAAGTATAAAGCAAGTCCGATGTTTCCTTACTAATGTTCTATCTAGATGATTTGTCCATTGTTGAAAGTGGCATATTGAAGTCACATAATATTATTGCATCGCAGTCTCTCTTTCCCTCAGTTCATTTAATAATTGCCTTATATATTTAGGTGCTCTGATATATATATTTACAATTTGCATATTCTCTTGATAAATCGGCCCCTTTATTATATCTTTGTCTCTTTTTAAAGTTTGTAACTTAAAGTCTATTTTGCCTGATACAAACATAGCTACCCCTGCTTTCATTTGGTTTCTGTTAGCATGGATATCTTTTTTTATCTCTTCACTTTGTCTATTTACATCCTTACTAGCAAAATAAGTCTCTTGTAGGCAGTATATAGTTGAGTCTTCTTTTATTTTTTACCCAGTCATTCTGTCTTTTAATTTGGATAGTTTAATCTATTTACATTCAAGGAATTAATAGGTAAAGATTTACTATTGCCATTTTAAAGTTTGTTTTATAGATTCTCTTTTGACTTATTTTTGGTTTGGTGATTTTCTGTGGTGGTATGCTTTGAATCTTTCCATTTTGTGAAACTACCGTAGGTTTTTAATTTGTGGTTACCATTAAACTTATATAAAATATCTTAGGCTGTTTTAAGTTGTCATCTTAATTCTAATTGCATACAAAAATTCTATATTTATACTCATCCCCTATATTTTATGATATCAATGTCAAAATTTACACTTTTTTGTGGTTTGTACTCCTCAACAATTTATTGTACCTACAGTTGTTGTTAATAGTTTTGTGTCTTAACGCTCATATTAGAGACAAAATTGCTTTACACACACCCCTTACTATATCAGAGTACTTGGAATGTGATTATGTATTACAAATTTGATTGAGTTTTGTACTTTCTTGTGTTTTATGTTGTTAATTACCAGTCTTTCATATTAGCTTAAAGAATTTTCATTAGAAACTCCTATTAAGAAGGCTTAGTGGTGATTAATTTTCTTAGCTTTTGTTTGCCTAGAAAAGTTTTTGTGTTTCTCATTTCTGAAGTACAGCTTTGCCAGATAATATTCTTACTTGGCAATTATTTCCCCTCAGTACTTTGAATATGTCATCCTACTCTCTTCTTGCCTGCAGGGCTTTTGCTAAGAAATCTGCTGACAGATGTATTGGAACTTACTTGTATGTGATATGTCTTTTGCTGCTTTCAGAATTATTTGTCTATGATTTTTAAAGATTTAATTATGATATGTCTTGGTGAGCTCCTCTTTGGTTTGAATTTGATTGCAGAGCTCTAAGCTTCTGTATTAGACCATTCTTGCATTGCTACAAAGAAATACGTGAGACTAGGTAATGTATAAAGAAAAGAATTTATCATTACTGCAGGCTGTACAGGAAGCACGCTGCTGGACCTGCTCAGCTTCTGGGGAGGCTTCAAGAAACTTAAAATCATGGTGGAAGGTGAAGAGGCAACAGGCACATTACACAACCAGAGCAGGAGCAAGACACAGTAAGGGGTTGGTGATAAACACTTTTAAATAACCAGACCTCATGAGAAACCACTCACTATCATGAGAACAGTAACAAGAGGAATGATGCTAAACCATTCGTGACATATGCTCCATAATCCAATCATCTCCCACCAGCTCCCACCTCAACATTGAAGAATACAATTAATCATGAGATTTTGGTAGGAACACAGATTCAAACCATATCAACTTCCTATACCTGGATGTTTTCCCAAGATGTAAGAAATTTACATTCAATAGTTCCTTAAAAATGCTTTGTTGGCCTATTCTCTCTCTTCTTCTAAATACCTACTATGGAAAGTTTAGTTCTCTTGATGGTTTCCTGTAACTCCCATAGGCCTTCTTCATTCTTTTTCATTCTTTTTTTCCTTTTGTTGCTTTGACTGGATAATTTCCAATGCCATGTTATGAAGCTCACTGATTCTTTAATACGTTTCATGAAGCCTGCTACTGAAGTCTTCTATTAATTTTTTTTTAGTTTACTTACTGTATTTTTATCTCTAGGATTTTTATTTTTATAATTATTTCTATTTTTGTCAAACTTTATTATTTTGTTCATGAATTGTAGCTTTTGATTGGATAATTTAACCTATTTATATTTAAAGTAATTGTTGGTAAGTTAGGATTTTGTGTTGCCATTTTGTTCATTGTTTTATGAAGGTTATGTGGTTCCTCTGTCCTTTGTTTCCTTCTTCTCTTGCTACCTTTTTTCGACATTTGAATAACACCGGGTTTTATTTTTTTAACTTGTATTTTAAGTTCAGAGGTACATGTGTAGGATATGCAGATTACATAGGTAGATGTTTGTCACGGGGGTTTGCGGTACAGATTATTTCATCAGCCAGATTTTTTTTTCTTTTTTCTTTATACTTTAAGTTCTGGGGTACATGTCCAGATGCCATATTTTAAGCCTAGTATTCACTAGTTATTTTTCCTGATATTTTCCTTCCTCCAACGCTCTACCCTCTCTGGTAGGCCCCAGTGTACATTGTTCCCCTCTATGTGTCCAAGTGTTCTCATCATTTAGCTCCCACTTATAAGTAAGAACAAGTGGTATCTGGTTTTCTGTTCCTGCATTAGTTTGCTAAGGGATGATGGCCTCTAGCTCCATCGATGTTTCCTCAAAGATCTAGAGACAGAAATGCCACTCAACACAGCAATCCTGTTACTGGGTATATACTCAAAGGAATATAAATCATTTATTATAAAGACACATGCACATATATGTTCATTGCAGCACTATTCACAATAACAAAGGCATGAAATCAACCTAAATGCTCAACAATGATAGACTAGATAAAGAAAATGTGGTAAATATGTATCACAGAAAACTATGCATCCATTAAAAACTGAGATCATGTTCTTGTTCTCTTTATTTGTAGTTTATTAACATTTTGTAATGGTATGCTTTGTTCTTTTCACATCCTGTTTTGTATATCTACTAGAGGTATTTTCCTCTATGGTTACCAGGAGGGTTAAATGTGTATCTTATAACAGTCTATTTTAAGCTGATCCCAAATTTAATCACATGTAAATCTCTATACTTCTACTTCAATACTCTCACTTGTGTGCTATTGATATCACACTTTATATTTTTTGTGAATGAATACACAATAAAATGATATATTCATTCACAAATATTGTATTATAGTTATTTCCAATACTTTATCTTTTATACTAGAATCAAAAGTTATTTGCATACCACCATTAAAGTATTAGAATATTCTAAATTTGACTATATATTTTCCTTTACCAGTTTTATTCCTTCGTGTGTTTTCATATTTTTGCTTAATATCATTTCATTTGAACATAAAGAATTCCTTTTAACATTTCTTGTAAGGCAGATCTGGTGGTGTTGAAGTCCCTCAGCTTTTGTTTGTTTGAGAATGTTTTATCTCTCCCCTTCTGAAGGAAAACTTCTCCAGGTGTAGTATTCCTGGATTTTTGGGGTGTTTTTTTTCAGCATTTTAAATATTTTCAGCATTTTAAATATATCAACCCATACTCTCCTAGCTTGCAAGATTTCTGTTAAGAAATCCATTGGCAATCTCATCAAAATTCTCTTGTGTGTGATGCGTCACTTTTCTCTTGCTACCTTCACAATTTCCCTTTTGTCTGACTTTTGGCAATTTGAATAGAATAAGCCTCAGAAAATTCTTTTAGTTGACATTTATTGGTGACCTTTAAGCTTTATTAATCTGTAGTCCTATATTGCAGTCAAGATTTGGGAAGTTTTCAGCCATTTAAACAAACTTTCTTCCCTTTCCTCTCATTTCTTGTTATGAAATTCTTATAATGCATTTGTTTGTTGTTGTGTGATGTACCATAGGCTGTGTGTGCCTTTTTCACTCTTTTTCATCCTTTTTACTTTTTGTTCCTCTAACTGGCTAATTTCAAATGAGCTATCTTTGAGTTTGCTGATTCTTCTGCATGACTGAGTCTGCTATTTATGCTGTCTATTGAAATTTTCAATTCTGTCACTGTATTTTTCAGCTCCTAGGTTTGTGTTTGGTTATTTTTATGGTTTTTTTTTCTTATGAAACTTCTAATTGTGTTAATGCTCCATTTTTATGATTTTAAAAAATTATCTATGTTATCTTGAGCCACTTAAAGATGATTATTTTGAATTCGTTGTCAGATAATTTGTAGATCATCATTTCTCTGGGGTCAGTTACTAGAGCTTTGTTAGTTTCCTTAGGTGTTGCCGTGTTTGCCTGATACTTTGCAATCAGGTAGGCTTACATTGGTATCTGAGCATTTGAAGAGATAAACACCTCTTTCAGTGTTTCTGGACTATTTTCAGCAGGTAAATACCTTCTCCTGTTAAGTCCCCAGGATAATGGGATTGCCTCTGTTTCAGCTGAGTGAAGTTGAAGCTAGGTCACATAGTTCTTGCTGGGTCCACAGTGGGATTGGGATCTGTGATTGGTAGGCCTGTTACTGGGGGCTCAGGCAGGCATGTCTCCCATGGGGTCCCTAGGCAGATGGGACTGTCTCCGACACCTTGGTCAGTGAAGCTGGAATTGAGACAAGGATCATCTGCTTCAGGATCCACAGTTGGATCTGCAGAAGATGGGCTTATTACCAGATTTGTAGACAGGTGTGGCTCCTGCTGGGTCACTCCTGTTGCATTATTCATCAGACAGGACTGCTCCTGGATCACGGCTGAGAGGAGCTGGTCATGTACTGCTTCAGAGTCTATAGTCAGGACCAATGTCAGCAGGCCTGTTACCTGAAGCAGGGACAGATGTGGCTTTTTGTATCTGTTGGTGGATGGTGCTAGTGGCAGGACTAAGGCCAAATGGGGCTGCAGCAGAGTCCATAGGGGGATGGAGGTATTTCCAGGTCTGTAGCCAAATGCACTGTCAGTGAGCCTGCCACAGAGGCACAGGCATGCCTTCTCAAAACAGCTGTCCTCAGTCTTGGAAGTTTACCAGAGCTTGCAATCACTTACTTGGATCCTATTGCTTCCACAAAGGCATATTCCCAAAAATGGTTGCCAAATTATTGTTGAAGTTGGGGGAATATGAATAGGAGAACTCTTATTCCACCAGATTGCTAATGTCACCCCTGTATTGCATTTTTATACCACATTCTCTATGGTTAAAAAATACATTGATTTTTTTTTTCAAAAAGAGCATTTAACTGTTTCTAAACATTTAACATATAGCTAATGATTTTTTGTCAATATTTATTGAGGCTGGCCTCACATCACTAGGCCAGGTATTAGAAAAAAAATCAATATTACTGAGAAATTTGCTTTAATCAGAATTATCTAACAAAGCAACCAATCAAGAAAAAAAACACACAAATATCACATTTAACAAGATCATCTGATGAATAAGTACAAAGTTCTTATCATAATCACTGACTAGAGTTAATTATACTTGTCCCTTAATGTCCATAGGGGATTGTTTCCAGAACCTTTCCCATATAACAAAATCCACAGATGCTCAAGTTCTGCAGTTGACTCTGCAAAATTCATGAATACAAAAAGTCTGCCCTCTATATCTGTGGGTTCTGCATTCCACAAATCCTGTATTTTTGATCCACAGTTGGTTAAATCTGCAGGTGCAGAACCCAGGAACACCAAGGGCTGTTTTTGTTAAGTAGGTACTTAACCAATACACTTTAGCTTTGACTTAGGTGGCATTGACTCAATATTTCTAGAAGATGTGCTTGTAAAGTCTCCTTAAATATGTACCTTTACATTATAACAATGAAACTGATTTGGCTCTGTCTGTTTAAAATGTGCATGCACACACACACACACACACACACACACACACACACCCCACATTCAAATTTGTATTCCAAATGCTCAAAATCAAATCTTGGTGGTCTGAAACATATTCTAATAAATGTCTATTATTGTCAGGGGGAATGCTTTCTTGAGGCATATGCAACTATGAGAATGTTCTGCATGTTAACTGTTATCACTTCTGCCACAATCTATTCAAGAACATGGAGTTTTATGTATAAAACATTAAGTGTACTAACCAATTAAATACATATTAAAATGTATCAACTTCATTAAAGTCCAACAGAAATTTTCCCACGAGGCATACATCTCTCTTATTTTTCTGGTTTTATGGAAGACATCCAAAGAAAGTGAAAATTGATTCACTCACTCTCTCTTATATTTTTTTAAAAGACAGGTTCTCACTCTGTCATCCAGGCTGAAATTCAGTGCCATAATCCATAATTCACTGCAGCCTTCAGTTCCTAGGCTAAGAGAATCTTCCTGCCTCAGCCTCCTGAGTAGCTATGACTACTGGTACACACTACTACACTTGGGTATTTTATTTTTCTTTTTAATTATTGAAGAGACAGGGATTTGTTTTGTTGCCAAGGCTGGTCTCAAAAGCCTGTCCTCAAGCTATCCTCCTGCCTTAGTCTCTGAAAGTACTGGGATTAATGGTGTGAGCCACTGCTCCTGGCTTCTTCTTGCTACTTATATAGTTTCATGCAAAATAAAGAATCTATTCCATATTATATCAGAGAAATTTAAAAATAATGTTATCTACTGTATTTTTATTTTTAAGTATGATTAAAACTTTTAGGAGTTCCTGAGGTAAGGAGAAAAAAGAATGCATGTTCTTTTCAGTGCAATGACAAAATTAAGATGATAGCAGTGATTCATGAGAGATACATTCCATAAAAATGTCATGATGGAAATTTCATGTTGATAGAGTATTATTTCATTTGGGGAAAAAAAATGTAAATGTCCCCAAATAGAGGTTGATTTTTAGTTTTATAGCAATACTTTGGCACACAGTTAAATGTTTGCTTAAAATAAAAATCAGAATGTATTAAATCTGTTTTTACATTTTCTATTAAGTGTGGTTCTCTTGTTTCTTCAATAACTTTTTCAAATAACTGAAGATGTTAAGTTTATAAACAAAGAAAAAGTAAAACCTCACCAAAAGAAAAAACAGATGAAACAGTTCAATCAATTACCAGGTTTCCAGTTGAAGTTTTCCCATTGCTTGGCCTTATAACTTACTGCTTTCAGCTCATCTTCTCTGGCCCCAATCACAGATTACCATGTATACAATCCAGTTTTCTCAGAAGGCTCTATGCCATCAAGATATTATTTATTTATGTTTAAAAATAAAATTATTTGAATAGGTTAGGCTTTTCCACTAAGGGTGGTTCTGACTGAACTAAGAACTTCCTTCAATGAATGAGAAAATTATGTTCCTCATCCTCCATCCTCTGGCTTTAAGCTACGCCTGGAACCTGACAAAGAATGACAAGTTCCCAAAACTAATATTATAGACTACCCTTTAGTTCTAGGAGGAAATACAAAATTTCTGGGTTTTTTTTTTTTTTTTTGGTACACATACGCTGTAACATAAACTTATACCTAGCTACATATAAAGGTAACTATTTTAGAAAGAATATCAATTTAATGATTTGTTTATTGAAATTTTTTCCAGTTAAAATAATTTCTTCCACTTCAAACTACTTTGTAACTTCTTTCAACTCCTTAACTATTGAGACAGACTCAGGCTTGGGTAGCATATTGATCAGAATATTTCCAGCCACAGTTTCCTGTTGCAAAGATGGCCAGTAGTGTGTGTATACAAGTATCTAGAGGTGACCTCTTCCATGAAATTTATGTAGAATTAGTATTTTGGACCTCTTAACTTTGTACTAAAATGCTCTGCTCCCACCCTACAGAAGTGCAAACTAAAAACTGATAAAATGACAAAGAGATTAGACAAATAGATAGAGACTCTTGTTAATATGCAAGTATGTGTCCTGAAGCTCTAATTGGGAAAAATAAGGAAAGATAAGGGTTAATTTTGCAATAATAAGTCATTCTTGCTATCTGTTTATAAAAGCTAAAGGACATTTGTTAATTTTTTTTTAAGTTTTCTGGGGAAATTTAAAAATATTATAAAATCCTAGGTATATCTAAAACCCTCAAATTGAGGTTTAAGGGCAAAAGAGCATGATACTGAAGGAGCGCACATTCTGAGACCTCGGTCTAGTCTTGGCCCAGCACTAACAATCTGAGTGATCTGGGGAAAGTTCTTTAAACTCTGAGTGTCAACTTTCTTGTCTTTAAAACAAAGAGACTGAAGATGATCCTTAAGGTTCTTTCTGGCTCTAAATTTCTGGCTTTTAATAGGTCCTGCATAAATGTTTGTTGAATAAAAATGCCCAGAACTGCGAAAGATCAAGAGATAATAGCTATAGAATGCAGCCTCTCCAGGCGATTTTGATTCAAAAACTGAGAGTAGAGAAGAATCAGTCTCAAAGGCTGTAGAGAGAAGAGAGAAGTAACAAAACTCCTGGAGCATAAATCAGAGCATCCGTAGCAGAGATTATTATAAACAGGTTGTACTCAAAACATTCAACAAAAACTCACAAGTACATGATGTCCTGCTGGATCAAACAGGAAACTGAATGTCACCAAAGAGAGTAACTTTGGTACAGGATCAGAGTGGGTATATGGTAGGCTAATGAGAAGAATCAGGGATGTCATAGAGATGGAGAAAATCAGGAATGAGAGAAAAATGTAATTTCCTGGTTTAAGCAGTAGTAAAACTATGCATTTAACAAATCTCTACTGACTGTAGTTTGTCCCCACAAACTCGTTAATAACATATCAATCTGATTGGTTGCATGAAACAACATGCATGTGCTACAGGGAAGACCAAAACTAAGAAGCATATTAAGAAAGAGGAGTACAGAGAAGATTGGGACTATGCTCTTGTCTCATACAAAGAAATCTGTTTTCCTGTTCGGTTTAGTAGTTAAAAAGCAAATAAAGGGGCTGGACTCCAGTTTTACCAGCTACTTCAAACTTCATGCTTCATCTCTCCATCTCTCTAATGTGCAGCAAGGATGTGTGAATGAGAAATTATATGTTCACCCCATTTGCTAAGACAGGAAATCAAAAGTTTATTTTAAATTAAAAACAAGATATAAAGTATTTTTAAAATAGAAAACATTATGCAGCTTGTGTCCAATTGTTACTGTGTTTATCTGCACAAGTTACTTATCTGTGCTTCAGTTTCCTCATCTATAAAATAGGAGAAATAGAACCAACCTCAAAGGGGTTTTGAGCATATTGAGTTAACATATGTAAAGCAATAAAAATGGTGTCCAACCCATAGTAAGTGCTGTAAAATAACTATTTTTACTGTTACTTTTGTGGTCACATCAACATATCTAAAACCTAAGTAGCTTTCTACAGAGCATAATATTCAGCCTTTCTTGATTATCAAGAAAATTTTTTAAATGAAAGAATTAAAATCAAAAAATGAACATCAATGGAAAAATAAAATCAGATTTATCCCAGAGTAGCCACTTTATCTGTTTCTAATAAACAGTGAGACTTGCCTCAAAAAAAAAAAAAAAAAAAAAAAAGCAGCTCCAGGTAAGGAAAGAGCTTTTTCCCAGTGAGTCAGACACCAAATGCATATAAAATGTTTTGCCTAAATAAATTTGCCCTTTTTTTTTTCTGAGACGGAATTTTGCTCTGTCACCCAGACTGGAGGGCAATGGTGTGATCTCGGCTCACTGCAACCTCCCCCTCCTGGGTTCAAGTGATTCTCCTGCCTCAGCCTCCTGAGTAGCTGGGATTACAGGTGCCCACCACCACTCCTGGCTAATTTTTGTATATTTAGTAGAGACAGGGTTTCACCATGTTGACCAAGCTGGTCTTGAACTGCTGACCTCAGGTGATCCACTTACCTCAGCCTCCCAAACCTTTTTTTTTTAATTTACATTTACTCTCCCAATATGCCTTTAGGCTTTTTAAAATTTCTATGTTGAGTCAAACTTGTTTTAGCAATAATTTGTAATTGTTACAACTCTAGCTAATGCTTATATCGAGGTTGAGAGGAAAAAAAAATAGAGTAAGATTATAAGAGAATATTTTAATCTTGACATTTTGACACTGAAGATATTCAACATAAAATACAGTTTTACCCAAGCAAAATGAGATTAGGTGGAAATCATCATGTCAAAATAAAACCAGCAATTCTAAAGATATATACATATAGTGAAGCGGATTTTTTCTTTTTAAAAGTTAGTTGAACACTGCTAAAATGCATTAAAGAATGACATATTATTAGTAACCCTGAAACCCTCAAAAATTGACCTTGGAAGAAATGAAACCTTTAGAGATGTTATTAACAGAAAATAGAATTGACATTAGCAAAACTTTTCATGGTAATGTTACTGATCAAAAATTGATAAAAGAATTATATCTTTCTTTAAAATTTGACATTGGAAAATTATATCGGGGAGAAATAATGACCACAAAAATATTTAATGAAATGGCTATGGTTGTTAAAACAATGTAGATAAAACATAATCACTAAAACAGATCTTTATTTTAAAATCAACACAGAAAACATTTAGTCCAATTACATTTAGTAGAATAAAAAAGAATAAAACCATAGTTTAACATTGCTATATAAAAAAAATTGAGGAATCAAAGCCATAGCTTTTACTTCAAAAATTATAAGAACTCTTTATTGACCTAAATTCATCGATGATGGTATAAATCTGAACATTGGCATTTAGAAACAGAGTCAAAATATCCTCAGGTCAACATTTAAATTAATTCAAAATGTCAGAATCAAGAAAAAGATATAGAAGATGACTGACTAGAAGCAGCTGGGAAAGGCCTCTCCCACCAACAGAAACCAAAATGTAGGGTAAACCATCATACTTTGAAAAAAAGCTTTTGAGAGAAAACACCAAAAATTGATAGGGAGGTAACAGACACTGTGGCTGAAGAGGGAGGAAGCTGGGAAGCCTGCGTGGAGTCACTGAGCACCAAGACCAGCTCCTCAACTGGCCCTCAACTGGTCCTAAGGAAGGGGTGAGTAAAGGAACTCCAAGGCACCCCAGCCCCCAAAACAAACCTCTGGGATCCTAGAGACAAGGGATCCCGTGACCCCCATAGACATTTGAATTGGCAGAAGAAACTTGTCAAGAGGCCAGACAGAGGCAGAGATTGAACCTGCATGGAGCCCTAAAGGTTTCAAGGTGGCACATGGTTCAGCTGCAACAAAACGTGACTGCAGGCATTCATCCCACAAGGCTCTGCATCTTGCTCTGAGTGACTGCAGCTCCTGCTGACTGCTGGGTGAGGAGAGAGCAGGGCTGCCTTGCCTGAAGGAGCAGGGCACATCTGATCGACATGCTGCCTTGTCCACCCGTCCCTCCTTGGACAACCTGCCCAGCCACTCCTGCAGCTGGTTGCCCATAGCACAGCCTCCACTGCCCAACTGGAGTGTTTTGCCAGCTGCTTGGGAACAGTTAAACTCTCCCAGCACAGCCAGCACTCAACCCCAAGGGTTCAGAGGACAAAACTACTGGCCCAGTCCCTATCTGCCAGAATTCAAGCACATGACCCAGAGATATCAAGCTGAGATCTGTGGCATGAACTCAAGTAGGGGAGGAGCCCCCACTCCCAGAACAGAGGAGAGTATGGCATGGGTTCATGTGGTGTCATGGGAGCTGGTTATCCCTCCCTCCACTAGACCAATCCAAGGAGTCCTGCAGCCTGGAACATTTTGGAACAGACAAGTGACCTGAGCGCAGGAGGCTTGGGACAAATCTAGCTGCTTAGGCCTGTTGTTAGGGGGACATCAGAGGGATACACAGCAGGAGAGCAAGCTGGGCAGCCCCCACAATCATCCTCTTGGCTAAAATCCCTGGCCACAGTCAACACACAAGCTGAACACCTGTGGTACCACCACCCTGCCTCAGGATCCTCCACTCTTGACTCACTGAATCACCAGACTACCTGCAGACATACCCTACAACCTGGTTGGACTCTGCCAGGCTTAGAGACCAGTAAGTCTCCAGGGAATTGTGGGTCTCCTGGTGACCTAACAGTTGACTCAGAGCTCATCTAAGGGAGTGGAGAAGGTAGCCCACCAAAGCCCCTCTTGGTGCTAAGAAAATGCAGGCATGATGCCAGTAATTGCAGGGGACTCCACTAAGGCCTGGAGACAAACTGGGTAAGGAAGTCATCTTTTGCCTCCCATCTCCCCTCCCCAGAGCACTTTTACACATGCATTAAAACACACAAGAGGCCTGTTGCTAAGAACCTATCTGCCAGCCCTGACTCTTAAGCACCGTCTACTGGATTGTAGCCTGAATCACACCAGCAAGCAAAAACATCTCTTCAGCATGCAATACCTAGGAAACCCATGCAAGATCCACACAGGAAAGGATCCACAACTGAGGAACTCTACAGAGCCTTGGCCCTCTAAAAAGCACAAAGAAATGAAGCCAACCAATTATACACAACGTGCACCACAGTCAAACCCAACAAAGAATATAAAAACAAAAAGCCCCATACAAATGACAGCAATTTCCAAAAGAAATTCTGGCCCCTCATATGCAAAGGAATCAGTGAAAGAATTCTAGCAATTCAAAAAGTCAGAGTGTTTCCTTATCTCTAAAGGATTGCACTATCTCTCCAGCAATGAATCCTAAACATATTGAAATGTCTGAAACAACTGGCATTGAATTCAGAATATGGATGGCCAAGAAAGCTCAATGAGATTCAAGAGAAAATTAAAACTCGATCCAAAGAAGCTAGGAGAGACAACAGAGCCATTTTAAAGAAGAACCAAACTGAACTCTAGAATTGAGAATTTCACTATAGAAATTTCAAAATACAGTTGCAAGTCTTAATAACAGATTAGACCAAGTTGGGGAAAGAATTTCAGGGCTTTAAGATCAGTCCTCCAAATCAACTGAGTCAGAAAAAAAATAAGAGTTATTTAAAAATGGACAAAGCCTCTGAGAAATATGGAATTACATACAGACTACACTTGTGACTCACTGGCATTTCTGAGAAAGAAGAGAGAGCAAGCAACTTGTAAAACGTATTTGAAGATAAAATCCACAACAATTTTCCCAATTTTGCTAAAGAGGTTCATATGCAAATTCAAGAAATTCAGAGAACCTCTGTGAAACATTATACAAGGTGACCTTTGTCAAGACACATAATCATCAAAATTTTCAAAGTCAACATGAAAAGAAATCTTAAAAGCAACTATAGAAAAGGGTCATATCACTTACAAAGGGAACTCCATCAGGTGAACAGTGGACTTCTCAGCAGAAATCTTATAAGCCAGAATAGACCTGGAGGCCTATTTTTAGCATTTTTGAAGACAAGAAATTCCAATCAAATATTTTGTATCTCACCAAACTAACTTTCATAACAGAAGGAGAAAGAAAATTTTTTCCAATCAAGAAATCACTAAGAAAATTCATTACCACTAGGCCAGTTTTATAAGGGACCCTTAAAGGAGTTCTAAACATGGAAATAAAAGAATAATACTTGCTACCACAAAAACACCTAAGTACATAGCCCACAGACCCTATAAAATACAACTACACAATTGAGACTACAAAATATCCTGCTAACAATTTCACAACAGGGTCAAAACCTCACATATCAATATTAACCTTAAATGTAAATGGCCTAAACTCCCCACTAAAGGCATGGAGTGGCAAATTGGATTTTAAAAAAAAGATGCAACCTTCCACTGTCTTCAAGAGATTCATAGCCAAATTCTACCAGATGTATAAAGAAGAGCTGCATAAATTTTACTGAAATTATTCCAAAAAAGTCAACTAGAGCAGACTGCTCCCTAACTCATATCATATCCCATATAACAACATCTATAGGCTCATTGCTCCTGAATGACTTTTGGGATAGAAAAATATCTATCAAATAAACAGAAAATATTAATCAAGTAAGCATGGATATTCTTATACGAGATAAAACTGGGTTTAAACTAACAACAGAAAAAAAATAGACAAAAAGGGTATTACATAGTGATAAAGAGTTCATTTTAACAAAAGAGACTTATTTATCCTAAATATATATGCACTCAACATTGGAGCACTCAGATTCAGAAAACACGTACTTCTAGACTTACAGAAAGACTTAAACAGCCAATAATAATGGGGAACCTCAATACCCTACTAAGAGTGTAAGATCATTGAGGCATAAAAATAACAAAAAAATTCTGGACTAAAATTAAATTCTTGACCAACTAGACCTAAAAGACATCTACATGATACTACCCAACAACCACAGAATATGCATTCTTCTCATCTGCACATGGAATATAATCTAAGATCAACCACATTCTTGGCCATAAAGCAAGTCTCAATAAATTTTAAAAAACTGAAATCATACCAGACATATTCTCAGACTGCAGTGGAATAAAAATAGGTATCAATACCAAGAGGATTTCTCAAAATCACACAACTACATAAAAACTAAGCAGCTTGCTCCTGAATGACTTTTGGGTAAACAACAAAATTCATGAAATCAAAAAATTATTTGAAATAATTGAGAAGAGATACAACATAGCAAAATCTCTGGGATGCAGCTAAAGCAGTGTTAAGAAGAAAGTTTATAGCACTAGACACCTATATCGAGAAGTTAGAAAAATCTCAAATTAACAATCTAATATCACACATAGAGGAACTAGAAAAACAGGAACAAACTAATCCCAAAGCTGGCAGAAGAAAACAAATTACTAAAATCAGAGAAGAACTTGTTGATATTGAGATGCCAAAATTCATAAAAATGGATCAAAACAAAAAATTCGTTCTTTGAAAGAATAAACAAATAATGCCAATAGACTGCAAGCTAGATTAATGAAAAAAAGAGAGACGATCCAAATGAGCACAATCACCAACGACAATGGTGACATTACAACCAAACCCATAGAAATACAAAAGATCCTCAGAGACTATTAAGAATACATCTGTATACACAAACTAGAAAATCTAGAGGAAATGGGTAAATTCATAATCTCCCAAGACTGAATCAGGAAGAAATTGAAACCCTGAAAAGAACTGTAATGAATTCTGAAGTAGAGCCAGTAACAAAAAATGTACCAACCACAAAAAGCCCTGTAGCAGACAGATTCACAGCCAAACTCTACCAGATGCATAAAAAAGAGCTGGTATCAATCTTATTGAAACTATTTCAAAAAATCAAGGTGAGGAGACTCCTCCCTAACTCATGCTACAAAACCAGTGCCATTCTGATACCAAAATCTGGCAAAGACACAACAGACAAAGAAAACTCCAGGCCAGTATATTTGATGAACTTAGACACAAAAATTTTTAACAACAAAAATGAGTAAATCAAATCCACTAGCACATCAATAAGTTAATTCATCCTGATCAATTAGGCTTTATTCCTGGGATGCAAGATTGGTTCAACATACATGAATCAATAAATGTGACTCACCATCAACAGATTTAAAAACAAAGACCATATAATCATACCATATAATCATCTCAATAAAAAAAAAAGCTTTTGATAAAATCCTACATCCCTCGATGATAAAAACTGTTTTTTTTTTCTTCAAATGCCCACAAAAGTAGGCATTAAAGGAACATACCTCAAAATAATGAGCAATTTATGAAAAACCTGTAGTCACCATCATACTAAAAAAGCAAAAATCTGGAAGCATTTCCCTGGAGCAACTAAAACAAGACAAGGATACTCACTCTCACCACTCCTATTCAGCATAGTACTGGAAGTCCTAGCTAGAGCAATCAAGTGAGAGAAAAAAATAAAAGAGATCTAAATAGGAAAAGAAGATATGAAATTGTCTCTCTCCACTGAAGATAGAACTACATACCTAGAAAACCCTAAAGATTCTGCTGAAAGACCCCTAAACATGATAAAGGACTTCAGTAAAGTTTTAGGATACAAAATCAATGAACAAAAACTAGTAGCATTTCTTTACACCAGTAACATTCAAGCTGATAGCCAAATCAAGAATACAGTCCCATTTACAATAGTCAAAAATAAAGTAAAATACCTAGGAATACATTTAACCAACATGGTAAAAGAGACAACTACAAGGAGAACTACCAAACACTGCTGAAAGAAATCATAGATGACACAATCAAATGGGGAAAAAATTCTTTGCACATAGATTGGAAGAATCAATATTGTTTAAATGGTCAAACTGTCCAGAGCAATATACAGATTCTACATTATGCCTATCAAGCTACCAACATCATTTTTTACAGAATTAGAAAAAAACTAATCTAAAATTTATATAAAACCATAAAAAAAAGAGCCCAAATAGCCAAAGCATCCTAAACAAAAAGAACAAAGTTGACATCACATTATCCAACTTCAAACACATTACATTACCCAATTTCAAACTATACTATAAGGCTACAGTAATCAAAACAGCATGGTACTGGTTTAAAAACACACATATAGACCAATAGAAGAGAATAGAGAATTCAAAAACAAAGCTGCACACCTATAACCAACTGACCTTCAACAAAGCCAACAATAATAAGCAATGAGGAAATGACTCCCTGTTCAATAAATGGTACTGGGATAATTGGCTATCCATACGCAAAAGAAAGAAACTAGAGCTCCTACCTATTACCATATATAAAATTTAACTCATGACGGATTAAAGATTTAAATGTAATACTTCAAACTATAAAAATACTAGAACACCACCTAAAAAATACCCTTCTAAACATTGATCTTGGCAAAGAATTTAGAACTAAGTCTGCAAAAGCAATTGTAACAAAAAAAAAAAAAAAAAAAAAAAAAAAACAAAATTAAGCCAGTCACTGTGTCTCACACTTGTAATCCCAACACTTTGAGAGGCCAAGATGAGTGGATTGCTTGAGTCTGGAAATTTGAGACCAGCCTGAGCAACATAGTTAGCCATGCATCATGGTGCAGAGCTCCAACTACTCAGAATACTGAGATGGAAGGATCACCTGAGCCTGGGAAGGTCTAAGCTACACTGAGCCATGATCACACCACCACACTTCAGCCTGAGTAACAAAATGAGACCCTGTCTCAAAAAAAATAATAATAAAATAAAAATGGACAAGTGGGACCTAATTAAACTAAAGGGCTTCCGCACAGCAAGGGAAACTATCAAGGGTAAACAGGCAACCTACAGAATGGGAGAAAATAATAGTAGCACACTATGCACCCAATAAAGATCTAATACCCAGAATCTATAAGGAACTTAACAAGTGAAAAACAAATAACTCCATTAAAAGGTGGGCAAAGAACATGAGCAGATATTTCTCAAAAGAATATATACAAGTGGCCAAGAAACAAATGAAAAACTGTTCCACATTATGCATCATCAGAGAAATGCAAATCAAAACCACAATGCAATACAATCTCACACCAGTGAAAGTAGTCATTATTAAAAAGCCAAAAAATAACAGGTGTTGTTGAGTACACAGAGAAAAGGGAACTCTTTATGCTGTTGGTAGGAATGTAAATGAGTTCAGTTACTGTAGAAAGCAGTTTGGAGATTTCTCAAAGTCAAAATAGAACTAAGCAATCCCATTGCTTGGTATATATCCAAAGGAAAAGAAATTGTTCTACCAAAAAGACACCTGAACTTGTACATTTATTGTAGCAGGACTTACAATAGCAAAGATATGGAATCAACCTAGGTTCCCATCAACAGTGGACTGGATAAAGAAACTGTGGCATATATACACAGGGAATACTATGCAGCCGTAAAAAGAAAGAAATCAGCTAGGCATGGTGGCTCACGCCTGTAATCCCAGCACTTTGGGAGGCCAAAGTGGGAGGATAACCTGAGGTTGGGAGTTCAGGACCAGCCTGACCAACATGGAGAAACCCCATCACTAATAAAATCACAACATTAGCTGGGTACCGTGGTACATGCCTGTAATCACACCTACTCAGAAGGCTGAGGCAGGAGAATCACTGGAACTCAGGGGGCAGAGGTTGCAGTGAGCTGAGATCACACCATTGCATTCCAGCCTGGGCAACAAGAGTAAAACTTGAAAGAGAGAGAGAAAGAGAGAGAGAGAGAAAGAAAGAGAGAGAGAGAGAAAGAGAGAGAGAGAGAGACAGGGATAGAGACAGAGACAGAAAGACAGGAAGGAAGGAAGGAGAGAGAGAAAGGAAGGAGGAAGGAAAGAGAAAGGAAGAAGGAAGGAAGGAAAGGTTCTTTGAAGCAATGTGGTTGTAGGTGGAGGCCATCATCCTAAGTTAATTGATGTAGAAACAGAAAACCAAACACTGCATATTTTCACTTATAAGTGGGAGCTAAACATTGGGTACACAACAGACATAAAGATCGGAACAACAGGCACTGGAGACTGTAAGAGGAGAGTGAAGGTGAGGACAACAACCTACTGGGTACTCTGCTCGGTACTCTGCTCGGTACTCTGCTCCCTATCTGGGTGACAGGCTCCACCTCAATGGCCTATCCCAAACCTTCACATCATGTGATATACTCTTGCCACAAACCTGCACATGTACTCTCTGAATCTAAAATAAAATTTGAAATTTAAAGAATAAGACAGAAAAATATCTAAACACTGTCTTCACTGTCTTGCATGTCATGCAAATCTTTGCCTAAAAAAGCTGGAAAGTCACCTCAGCTTTCTTTGACTTGGCTAAGGAAGTGTTATTTGAAGAATTATTTTGAAACAAGTATTAATACCTCATTTAAAAAGACTCTCTGTATACTTACACATAGCCCATACATATATTTACATACAACAATGTAATCATGTTTTATAGTATTACAAAGAATCAAAAACTGTCTCTTCTTTATCTTGTATACTCTAAAGTAACACATTTTTATGTTTGGTTATATTTTTATAACTGTAAATAAAAATTTTGACATGTCAGAATCAAACTGGTGGGGTCAAAATAGCCAATATCTAAAATGGCATACTGCACATTAGGCTAATATATTTGTTCTTGTGGTTTGATATTTATGTACTATAAATTAGATAAAATATAATCAATGAAAAAAGTAATATTAAGTCATTAGTATTGTTCTTTGAGCATTTTAAATAGCAGCTGGTTATTTATTTGCTCACTTCACTACTTGATTTTGAAAATAGGAACTGAAATTATAAACAGATTCATCTGATTATATTGTGGAGAATAGACCAGAATAGGTCAATAGCTGAAGATAAAAATGAGTTAGGAGGTTATGGTAGGTATCTAACTGAGAAAGGACAGTGGTTTGAATGAAGCAATTTACTGAAGACAGTGAGAGGTGACACCCTTATTAGAGAAAGGAAGATAGACACAAGAGCAGATTTCATGGGATATAAAGTTGAATAAATAAGTCCAGGGCAAGAAAGAGCAATTAGGGCTAGAGATGTAAATCTAGGACTTAACAGCACTTCATGGTATTTAAAACTATGGTATCAGATAAAATTAATTAGAAAAGTCAGAGAAAATGCATCCTGGGTGCTCTCCAACACCCAGACTTTAAGTGTGAGCAACTGGGCAAAGGAGGAGAGATCTGAGAGACAGGAGGAAATCCAGAAATGTGTGATATCATGGAAGCAGAAGAAAGTGTTTAAAAAAGAAGAGTGGCTGACCAGGCTAAATGCTGCTGAGAGACAGTAGGGCAAAGAAGAAAATTCTGTAATGGAAGAGCAAGATACAGGTCTATGGAAATGATAAGAAACTGTTTCATGAATTAATGCAGACGCAATTCCAGTTGGAGTGGGTTTATGAGAGAATGGGAGAAAAGTGGAGTTAGTGCCAACAAACAGTTCTTTTGAGTTTTATTTATCATGATGAAAGGGTTAATTGAACATTTTTTTAAAATAAATTTCACATAGCTGTATTAAGGCACATTTCATTTAAGCAAGAGAGAGAGGGGATAATTGCAAGAGCAAAGTCTTTCAAGAGGCAGTGCTGATAGAGGTACTATGAGCCTTGGAAAGATGAGGACAACCCTTCCCTCTAACAGAAGAGGAGGTGGAGCATATGGGAACAAGCCACTGGCTTTTCTGGGCCTCAGCTTCTTTGGAACAGAAGGCTGTTGAAGAATGTTTCCTATGGGTTAACCTCAATAATACTCCAATTCTCCCAAGCTTACCCACATTGTTAGCACAGTTAAGTTTTCTTTAACACCAGGCTCTTAAAAAGAAGTATAAATGTGAAGTGAATGAACCAAAAAGAAAAGACGAAAATGGCATCATCCACCCAATCGAAATGCCAGGCCTGTTTACCCACTCACCCCTGACTACTGAGTTCACCTCAGATCTCAGGATCTGAGAGTGTTTCCCTCTGCTAAGATGCACTTTTAGTGGCTGCAAAACTAACAGTTCCTCCTGGGGCATGACTCCGCAGAGTGACCCCATTACTGCCTTCTCTGGGAGAATGGAACTGGCATAGTATAATATCCTATGTTGAACTTTTTCTTTCTTTTACTTCTGTCCATCCAAGCAGAAGCAGCATTCCGTGGTACTTCTCTCCTTAGGCTACTTTATATCAGAAGTGGAGTGTTTTTTCCTCATCGGCTCATTTATCTCAAAAACCTTGTCAGAAAGATAAGGATTTTATTTTAGGCCTAATTACTTTATTCTAAGTGAGAAGATGGGGTATATGAATAAAAACATAACTCAGATCATACTGAGCAAAAAAAACATTATTTGACCCATGATACATTTTGAAGCAGAATAATTCAGATTTCCGATGGCACAAAAAGACTTGACTTCTACTCTGTTTTAAAGTAAGAAAATAAATCTGCTGATGCATTTTTTACCTTTTTATATTAATCACTAAGATTAGAAAATTACAAATGGAAATTTACAAAACAGTCTCTACAAAAGATTACATTACCTACCTTTCTACCTTACATGATCATATATGATTAAATAACAACATCTATATGAAGTTTCATTTTGAAACTGTAAAATGCTATCTGAGAACAAACAGCAGCATCTAAGTAGGTAAAATTAAAATATATGAGTCAATAAATGGGTTTTGAGAACAGAGGCAGGGAAATACATGTATGACCATATTTTCTTACATTTATTTATTGAATCGACAAACAATAATTGTGTATCTTTATGGGGTACAGTGTGATGTTTTGCTCTATGTATACATTGTAGAAAGATTAAGCTAAGCAGATTGACATATCCATCACCTCGCTGTGGTGATCACAGTTTATAATAATGTATTGCATACTTTAAAATTGCTAATAGAATATACTTTTAACATTCTCACCACATACATGATAATATTTTTAATTGAGGATTGGGGATCGAAGTAATGTTGGAAGTCACAACATAAAAGTGCTTATTTGTATATCTCAGGAGCAATGAGATTGCACAAAGGAAGAGAAATTCTTGAAGCCAGTGCTGCTGAAATGTTTATTTGCACATGAATCACCTGAGAATCTTCTGAAGGTACAGATTCTGATTCAGTAAGTCTGGGGTGGGAATTGAGATGCTGCATTTCTAACTCCCAGGTCCTACTCACACGGCTGGTCTACAGGCCACACTTTGAGTAGCAAGGCTCAACTCTATGGGGCTAAGGAGAGAGCTGGCTGTCAGAAAAAGAAGACTGAATAACACACTCAGGGTGTCATGAAAGCTGGAGAGTGAAGGTCTTTATTGGAAAGAGATTTGAACAAGACTCAAATGTGTAAAAGTCACAAACTGAGCTGAAAGGAGGGAAAGAAGACAAGATGTGTGGGGTGAGCTGGGGTAACAAAACATCAGTAGCTGCATAATGTTTTTCCTGGGAAATTCATCTACAACTCCAAAAAGAGGGAACTCTTTCAGGAAAGAGAAATCAGACAGTTGAAAGCAGGATCCAAAAGAGCTTCAGTCAGCAATTATTCTTTATCAACCAAATATTTAGGTATTCCTAGATTTTAAAAGAATCACATATTTCTCAATAGATAGACTGTCATGAAAGATTCTTAGCACTTAATACTCAGACTATAACTTACCAAAGTCCTCTTCCTCAGAGGGGGTGTCTGCTGTTTTTTCTAGGAAAAAGCAGAAAAGGCAAAAAAACATTTGTAGGGATTGATGACTCTGAGGCCCTATACACATCGCTCCCTAACCTAAAAATAATCTTAGTCTTTAGAGTAACAGAATAATGTAAGGGCAGTTGGACTGGTTGAATTAATTCTTTATACACAAAGCCACCAATAATGAGCATTTATTCTTAAGAAGCTACCAAAAAATAATAATTCTTAAAGGTACTGGAGTTAAGAGATTTGAGGATGGTAAAATAAAGCTGTTAATTCTTCCATTTGCATCTGTGACTTGTACAATGTAGATAATACGTACAAACTTGAAAAATTCATTACCAAGAAATGAGGCATTATGTTTACTTTCACTTTCTGTACCTGCTTAAACTTCAGAAGGCACATTAGTTATGAAAAACTTAATATGCATTAAATACCCTTTATTACATGCAGAATAGTCAGTGTAGACTAGGGAAAAGAGATATATTTTGAATTCAGCAGTCCCACTGTAATCACATTATGTGTGGCCGTTAGCTTTAACAGAAGCTCCCATGTGATAACTATGAATGACTCTATTCAATTTGGAAGGTACAAATTATGGTAATTTGGGGGAGTGGGGAGGTGGCACGTGCCGTAATGAACAATGACAGCATCCTAATGCTTCAAGTGTCACATACATTAAACAAAAACACTAACACTTTCTATGAACACCCCATTCTCTCCCCATTCTCTGGTGCTTTATCAGACTTGCCAACTCATTTATTAGAGCTATTGAAAAGAATCCCCTCTATAGACCTCATGGGCAGAAATCACAATGCTTGGTCTCCCCACTGATTTCTCATCAATTGGACTAACAGTAGTAAATCACTGAGAATCAGAGTTGGGATAAAGATTCCAGGGAAAAGGAACATTTGTAAATTGTGTTCCCTTGGGAAAAATAATAATGATAATTAAAATAGCAACCAACTTTTGAATACTTACTATGCACCAGGTGCCATGTTTCATTTATGCTATCTCTCATTTAATATTCACAACAAGCCTTGCAGTAGTTACAATAATAAGTTCTTTTCTAAAAATGAGAAGCCAAGATTCCCAGAGGCAAGATGAACTCTTGGGTCTAAACTTTGTTTAAAGTCACACTGCTAGTAAGTGGAGAACATGGAATTCAAACTTAGGTCTGTGTGCCCCAGAGTCCACTTGTAATCAATACAACTACTAGCCTTCAGTAATATCAAATGTATCAGAAAAATAAATATTATTCACGATGTTGGTAATGTTATTTACCTTCCAAATGTTAATTGGAGATGTGGATATTCCCCACCACCAAACACATACCTTTAAAACTAGCAATGGTGGCCCATATTCATTAGGGCTGTAAGAATTATTAGGGACATATAGGTTTCAGACTTACCATTTGTAAAGCTAAATGAAGTGCCTAAAATATCATAAAATGGACATCTCTCACTGATTTTGTTAAAATAGTGTGTATGAGCAAGTATTGGTGCCTGAGAGGTATAATAAGATGTCAAGATCCAATATAGACGACTTTATTCCTGGTCCTGGGCCCTAAATGACTGAATTTGCCTTTAATGTCCCAAATACATTAAAAAACAACAACAACAAAATTCGAGGTCCATGGTTATCTTCAAAGGTTATAAGTCATAGCACATTTTTTAATCATACACTTCTAATAAAATTTTAGCTTATACAATAACGGTGGTCAGCCTCTGCCTCCATCCCTCTACTCCAATTTTCTTCAGCTTTCTCTGCTATAGATACTAGTAAATGCCACCTGCAGACCCAGTCCCATTTGGAACCAGTGCTGGGCATGGTGGGAAGCGTATCAGTAATCGTGGTCCCTGCCAATGAGAGGAGAAGGGAACTGGGAGTTACTATAATGTAGGTGCTTCACAGATGTAGTTAAATCCTCATGACAACTGTACACTGTGTCATATACCCCATTTTACAGATATGAAAACTGAAACTAAGATGGTGAAAATATTTGACCAAGGTTGTACCTTGTCATTGGTTACAGAACAAACAAAGCAGAGAAAGAAAGCAGGATCTAGGTGGTCTTC
Organism: Saimiri boliviensis; assembly: GCF_048565385.1. Classification (NCBI taxonomy): domain Eukaryota; kingdom Metazoa; phylum Chordata; class Mammalia; order Primates; family Cebidae; genus Saimiri; species Saimiri boliviensis. The sequence goes on from NC_133459.1 coordinate 73,326,644, forward strand.
ATCTCCCAGGCTAAATTCCACACAGTATAGTTGTGACTCCTCTTTCTCAATTTTGCCTAATGAGTCAAAAAAAGCAAAGTTCATATTTTGGTGTCATCAGTTTACAAGATGGTTGAACCTGCTTTCTGTATCAGCTTATGTCTTTTTCAAAAGTTGTTTGGGAGAACATTCGTATCTTATGCAGGCTGCCTTGTGGTGTCTGCATAAGACACCAAAGCCATGCTATTTTGACCCTGACAACAGCTGGGAAGGCTGAAATCTAATGTGGACATGTACCCTGCCTGCTTATATAGAGTGTAGTAAATTTAGAATGAAGTTTCAGACTAAGAGTCCAATGACTTAAACTTTCCAGTTTTATTGCTGGGCCTTTTACTATATACTTTATTCCCTTTTGTCTTTCTTGCTTGGAAGGTCTGTTCAGGAGAATGAGGACAGGTAGGAGATGGTGGTGGAGGAGGGGGTAACAATGAGTGGAACTCATTGATGTGAGAGTCATGTTCCTATTGTGTCAGCCCGAGATCTTATTAAAAAGAAGCAAGACCCTAGACCCATAATCAAGCATAGCATCACTAATGAGGGATCAACTAGATGTTTCTCCTGATTGAGGCAATAGAGTTTATACGGCATCCCTAGCTAGAATGGATTCTGGCTCAAAATATTCAATAGGAGCCACCACCAGTGATTTAGATTTAATCTAACCTACACATAGGCAATAAAGAAGATAAAGAAACTAAATGACATCACTGAAAAGGAACTAAACAAATCCAGAAAGTGAAATATTCTGCAGGGCAACAGGTATCAGAGGAAAAAGGGAATGTGTTAATCAAAAGAGACTTCAGGGGCATAACCACTAGAAGCAAGGTCTGGCCCTGGATTAGATCCCGATTTGGATGGAATGCTGTAAAGACAGTGAAAGAAGACAATTGGGGCAATCTGAATATAGAATGAATATTAGCTAATTTTAACATTTATTATATTGGAAAGATGGAAACTCTTAACAGAAAAAAAGCAGGTAACAAAAAACACGTAAAAGCAAATCTCATTATTGTACAAAAATTGTATATCTGGAAGGAAATATAATAAAGATTATATCAATGATGATTAAAATATGTTGCTTCATTTAAATTTAACTTCCATGTTTTGACTTTCTGTAATGCACGTAAAATTGCTTTTATAAGCAATCTGCAGATTATTTTACAAAAAAGACACCTGCTCTCATGTTTATTGCAGAACTCTTTATAATACAAAAGTTATCGAATCAACCTAAGTGTTCAACAACAGTAGGATAAAGAAAATGTGGTACATATACAACCATGGAATACTATGCACCTGTTAAAAAGAATGAAATCATGTCCTTTGCAGCATCATGGGTGAAGCCAGAGGCCATTATCCAAAGTGACTCAGCACAGAAACAGAAAATTAAGCATCACATTTCCTCACTTACAAGTGGGAGCTAAACAAAGTGAACATATGGACCTAAAGATGAAAACAATAGACACTGAGGACTGTAAAAAACGAGAGAAAAGGATATGGATACAAGGGTTGAAATATAACATATTAGGTACTATGTTCACTATTTGGGTAATGGGTTCCATAGAAGTCCAAACCCCAGCGTTATGCAATATACTCACATAACAAACCTGCATATGTACCCCTGAATCTGTAATTTTATAAAACCTTCTCTTATAGTAATAAAAATTATTTTAATTAAAAATAATTGTTTTTAAATGGAAGTGTATGGGTCCTTCTAACAAAGCCCATTTTTTAGTACCCAGAATACATAACTAGTAGGTAGAATTTTCAAGAATCAAACCCAAAGGTGGTGCATTTTTAAGAATGACTTTAACTTTTATTCACTATTTGGGTTTCAGGTGCCAAGGATGAGTCCCTGCACTCATTTAACATTTGAATTGCTCTAGCATTCTTGTCACTGGCAGCAGCTTGCCCTCACCCTCTGTGTTAAATTCATCAGAGTGAGAATCTGGGCTTTTGCCTGAATTGCTTTGCCCAGGGCTCCATTCCCCTTTCCTGAGCCCACCTGTTTGGCTTTGGCCTGAGGTCCTACCTCACTTCTGCCAACCCTGAAGACTGAATCCCACTCTTAGAACTCCATCTCTCTGACTTAACTATGTCTGTAAATATAGAGAAGGCTCAGAGCCATGATGCTGCCATTTATTTGAATTTCCAGCATCTTCTCATGGCAAGGACTGCCACTTCTGTGCCCTGCCTGCCAAATTGGATTCTTTGTGATCACTGCTGTCTGTCCAAACTATGCCTCATCTTGGCATGCCTTTTATACTGCAATGGACAAGGCAACTGCTCTTGTAAGGTGAGCCTCTGAAGCTGGCTTCATTTCCTAATCTGTTCTGGCTTCCACCTTCATTCTACTCACTGGCTTTTGCTATAGAGCCCTGAAGTCTGGAAGCCCAAGACAAAGCTGATGCCAAGTCTGCAACATCTGAGAAAGAGGCTGGTTATAAACTCACTATTTAGGGCAAGAAATGGAACCAGGGTAAGAGTACAACTGTGTTCAGAGGCTTATTATTTCCTTCCTTTACTTTATTCTCTCATTTAGTAAACATTTACTGACCTGTAAATTGATATCAAATGCTAAGCTGGGCACTGGGACTACACAGGTGAACATGAGAATCTCCGTCCTCATCGAGTTGTTTATAATGCATCAGGATGGTAGGTCTTAAGCAAATAAACATATCAATCATTATTTGCTTGCAAATGTGACATGGTAGGTGCTGTGAAGAATAAGTACAAGGTGTGAAGACAGCATTTAATCCAGAATTTAAAGGATGAGTAAGAGCTCACATGATGATTGGCAGCCTCAGCAAAGGGCAAGCATGTGCAAAGACTCTATGGTGGGAAGGAGCTTGGCAGCTATGAGGAACTAAAACAAGGGCAACGTGTGGCTGGCAGACACTGGGCAAGGTGCTGAGTGGTGTGAGCTGGGGCTAGAGAAGTGGGATGGGGAGGAGAATGGACACATTTGACTGCCATATAGAAGGCCTCAGCTGCTCTCCAACTAAGATAGATACCCTCATAAACATATATACTGCAGCACTGAGGTTTGAAGTGAACATGAGGTTGCTGAGTATCACCTGTACCCGTCTGTGTTCTTGAAAAAAAAAAAAAGTTGCTACTGAGTCCAAAAAGTAACAGTATTCTGAGTGTCATGATTGAGCACTGGAAACAAAACAAAACTCATTATTCCGTGCATCAGTAATCTGTTTTGCAATTCCAGCAGACAAAACTGCAAGAAAAACGTAGTGGAGTTAGAGATGGGCCAGAGAAAAGCAACAGAGAAAGAGCAAAAAAATGTGATCCACACATGAAGCACCTGATGCAGAGAGAAGAAAGATGATAGTAAAGATGGTCAAAATCTACAAAATCATAAAGCTATAGAACGGTTACAGGGTAGAGGAAGTTGAACACAACATTTTGGTAATTAGATATAGTGTGTGTTTTAAAATGTAAAGTCTTTGAAAACTCATAGCCTGAAAAAAATACAATTTGGACAGATGAGGTAATGTTCTGTTTTCTGTATAGCCACAGGGGAGTCTAAGACACCTGACCCAATACTGCCTCTCACTCCCTAGGTTTTGGGGCAAAGAAGGATACTGAGTCTGTGTCCTCCTCTGTAAAATGGGATGGAGCTCTTTCACAGTGTCGTTGTAAGAAATAGATGACATTTGAAATGTTCACTACAGGAGGTGGCTGGCAAGATGGCTGAATAGGAATAGCTCCAGTCTGCAGCTTACAGTGAGATCAATGCAGAAGGCCGGTGATTTCTGCATTTCCAGCTGAGGTAACCAGCTCATCTTATTGGGACTGTTTAGAAGTGGGTACAGCCCATAGAGGGCAAACCAAAGCAGGGTGAGGCGTTGTGTCACCCGGGAAGCAAAAGGGGTTGGGGGACTCCCTCCCCTTGACATGTAAGCCATGAGGGACTGTGCCATGAGGAACTGTGCATTGTGGCCCAGATACTATGATTTTACCACAGTCTTTGCAACCCAGAAACCAGGAGATTCCTTTGGGTGCCTACACTAGCAGGGCCCTAGGTTTCAAGCACAAAATTGGGTGGCTGTTTGGGCAGACATCAAGCTACCTGCAAGAGATTTTTTGTCATACGCTAGTGGCACCTGGAACACCAGTGAGACCGAAGTGTTTGCTCTCTTGGAAAGTGGGCTGAAGCCAGGGAGCCAAGTGATCTGGCTCAGCAGATCCCACCCCCACAGAGCCCAGTAAGCTAAGATACACTGGCTTGAAATTCTCCCTGCCAGCACAGCAGTATGAAGTTGAACTGAGATGCTCTACCTTTGTTCGGGGAGGGGCATCTGCCATTACTGAGCCTTGAGTAGGCAGTTTTCCTCTCACAATGTAAACAAAGCCACTGGGAAGTTTGAAGTAAGTGGAGTCTACCACAGTTCAGCAAAGCCACTGTAGCCAGACTGCCTCTCTCTAGATTCCTCCTTTCTAGAGAGGTAGCAGCCCCAGTCAGGGGCCTATAGATTAAACTCTCATCTCCCTGGGACAGAGCACATGGGGGAAAAGGGTGGCTGTGGGCTCAGCTTCAGCAGACTTAAATATTCCTGCCTGCCAGCTCTGAAGAGAGCGGTGGATCTCCCAGCACAGTGCCCAAGCTCTGCAAAGGGAGAGACTGCCTCCTCAAGTGGGTCCCTGATCATTGTGCCTCCTGACTGGGAGACACCTCACAGCAGGGGTTGATAGACACCTCATACAGGAGAGCTCCAGCTGGCATCTGGGGAGTTCCCTTCTGTGATGGAGGAAGTAACAGGCTGTTCTGTAACCTCCGCTAGTGATACCCAGGCAAACAGGGTCTAGAGTGGACCTCCAGCAGACCTGCAGCAGAGAAGCCTGACTGTTAGAAGAAAAACTAACACAGAGAAAGGAAGAGCATCAACATCAACAAAAAGGAAGTCCACACACAAACCCCATCTGAAGATCACCAACATCAAAGACCAAAGATACATAAATCCCAGAAGATGAGGAAAAACCAGTGCAAAAAGGCTGAAAATTCCAAAAACCAGAATGCCTCTGCTCCTGCAAAGGATCACAACTCTTTGCCAGCAAGGGAACAAAACTAGATGGAGAATGAGTTTGACAAACTGACAGAAATGGACACAATAAAAAATGATAAAGGGCATATCACCACTGATCCCACAGAAATACAAACTAGCATCAGAGAATACTAGAAACACCTCTTCACCAATAAACTAGAAAATCTAGAAGAAATGAATAAATTCCTAGACAAATACACCCTCCCAAGACTAAACAAGGAAGAAGTTGAATTCCGGAATAGACCTATAACAAGTTCTGAAATTGAGGGGGTAATTAATATCCTACCAACCAAAAAAATCCCAGGACCAGATGGATTCATAGCCAAATTCTACCAGAAGTACAAAGAGGAGCTGGTACCATTTATTCTGAAACAATTTTAAATAATAGAAAAAGAGGGACTCCTGTCTAACTCATTTTATGAGGCCAGTATCATCCTGATACCAAAATCTGGCAGAGATGAAACAAAAAAGAAATTTAAGGTCAATATTCCTGATGAAAATCCTCAATAAAATACTGGCAAAATGAACCCAGCAATGCATCAAAATGTTTATCCACCATGATCAAGTCAGCTTCATCCCTGGGATGCAAAGCTGGTTCAACATCCACAAATGTATAAACGCAAGCCATCACATAAACGAACAAATGACAAAAACCAAGTGATTATCCCAATAGATTCAGAAAAGGCCTTTGACAAAATTCAACAGCCCTTCATGCTAAAAACTATCAATAAACTGGTATTGATGGAATGTATTTCAAAATAGGAGCTATTTAGGACAAACCCACAGCCAGTATCATAAATGGAAGGGCAAAAGCTGGAAGCATTCCCTTTGAAAACTGGTATAAGACAAGGCTGCCCTCTCTCACCACCCCTATTCAACATAGTGTTGAAAGTTCAGGCCAGGGCAATCAAGCAAGAGAAAGAAATAAAGCGTATTCAAACAGGAAGAGAGAAAGTCAAATTGTATCTGTTTGTAGGTGACATAATTGTATATTTAGAAACCCCATCATCTCAGCCTAAAATTCCCTTAAGTTGATAAGCAACTTCAGCAAGTCTCAGGATACAAAATCTATGTGTAAAAATCACAAGCATTCCTATATACCAATAATAGAAAAACAGAGAGCCAAATAATGAGTGAACTGCCATTCACAATTGCTACAAAGAGAGTAAAATACCTAGGAATACAACTTACAAGGGATGTGAGGGACCTCTTCAAGGAGAACTACAAACCACTGCTCAAGGAAATAAGAGAGGACACAAACAGATGGAGAAACAGTCCATGCTCATGGATAGGAAGAATCAATATTGTGAAAATGGCCATACTGCCTAAAGTAATTTATAGATTAAATGCTATCCCTATCAAGCTATCATTGGCTTTCTTCACAGAATTAGGAAAAACTGCTTTAAATTTCATATGGATTCAAAAAAGAGCCCGTAGAGCCAAGACAATTCTAAGCAAAAAGGACAAAGCCAGAGGCATCATGCTGCCTGACTTCAAACTATACTTCCAGTCTACAGTAACCAAAACAGCATGGTACCAGTACCAAAACAGATATATAGATTCATGGAACTGAAGAGAGGCCTCAGAAATGACACCACAAATCTACAACCATCTGATCTTTGACAAACCTGACAAAAACAAGCAAAGAGGAAAGGATTCCCTATTTAATAAATGGTGTTGGGAAAACTGGCTAGCCATTTGCAGAAAGCTGAAACTGGATCCCTTCCTTACACCTAATATAAAAATTAACTCGGGATGGAATAAAGACTTAAACCTAAGAGTAAAACCATCAAAACCCTAAAAGAAAATCTAGGCAATGCCATTCAGGACATAGGCATGGGCAAAGACTTCATGACTAAAACACCAAAAGCAATGGCAACAAAAACTAAAAGTGACAAAAGGGATCTAATTAAACTAAAGAGCTTCTGTACAGCAAAAGAAACTATCATGAGTGAACAAACAACCTACAGAATGGGAGAAAATTTTTGCAGTCTATCCATCTGAAGAAGGGCTAATATACAGAATCTGCAAGAAACTTAAATGAACTTATAAGAAAAAAAAAACAAACACCACCAACAGAAAGTGGGCAAAGCATATGAACAGACACTTCTCAAAAGAAGACATTTATGTAGCCAACAAACATGAAAAAAGGCTCATCATCACTGGTCAATAGAGAAACGTAAATCAAAACCACAGTGAGATATCATCTCACGCCAGTTAGAATGGCGATCATTAAAAAGTTAGGAAACAACAGATGCTGGAGAGGATGTGGAGAAACAGGAACACTTTAACACTGTTAGTGGAAGTGCAAATTAGTTCATCCATTGTGGAAGACAGTGTGGCAATTCCTCAAGGATCTAGAACCAGAATTATCATTTGATCCAGCTATCCCATTAATGAGTATATGCCCAAAAGAATATAAATCATTCTCCTATAAAAACACATGTACACGTATATTTATTGCAGCACTAGTCACAGTAGCAAAGACTTAGAACCAACCCAAATGCCCATCAATGATAGACTAGATAAAGAAAATGTGGCACATACACACCATGGAATACTATGCAGCCATAAAAAAGCCACTTATGTTCACTCATAAGTGGAAGTGAACAATGAGAACACATGGACACAGGGAGAGGAACATCACACACCCAGGTCTGCCAGGGTTTGGGGAGTAGGGGAAGGATAGCATTAGGAGAAATACCTAATGTAGATCATGGGTTGATGGGTGCAGCAATCCACCATGGCATGAGTATACCTATGTAACAAACTTGCACGTTCTGCTCATGTATCCCAGAACTCAAAGTATAATTTAAAAAAATAAGAAATATTCACTACATAGGTACTGTCATTTAATATGTACTTAGTGAATGTTAATGCCTTTCCATATAGAGCAGAGAAGATCTGAAAGATGGTGCTACATGAAAATAAAATAGGTGGATGAAAATAAAAAGGTGATTGATTCAACTATGCATCCATAAGAAAGAAGGAAATCACATCCTTTGCAGCAACATGGTTGCGACTGGAGGCCATTATCCTAAGAGAATTAACACAGAAAATACCATCTGTTTTAGCTTATAAATGGAAGCTTAACAATAAGCACACATGGACATGAAGATGAAAACAATAGACACCAGATACTCTAAAAGATAAGAGGCAAGGTTTGAGAAACAACCTATTGGGTGCTATGTTCACTGTAGGAAGTCCATGGGTCCTTCTCATATAGCCCATCTTTTCGTACCCAGAATATATAATTAGGTATATGTATATGTAACTACATCCCCAGAGTGTATTGAGTGATGAGTTTAATAGAGGCCTGAACTCCAAAATTAGTCAATATATCCATGTAACAAACCTTCACATGTACCCCTTGCATCTATCTTCTTTTTTAAAGAAAGGTGATTGATTCAGAAGAGACAGTGTCTTGCTCTTTCTAGTGCCACCCTGTTAGAACAGATTGAGTGCTCAAAAAGAGAGAAAGGCAACAGAGAAAGGGCCAGAAAATGGCTCTACAATACTTCAGTTCAGATAGTAGGTAAAGAGAATAATATTTAGTTTTGATTGAATGAATGAAAACAATACAAATATATTTTGTATATTTAAAATAATTTAGAATAATTATTTGTAAAATTATTGATATTTCAGGAAATAGCCTGAACTATGAAGCAAACATGTGCACCTCAAAATATACCCAATGCTATCCCTTCCAAAAACACAATGCTACTATAGATGGCCATTGAGTATTATGTAGCGCAAGAGTCTCCCAGCTCCTCTTTAAGAATCATGCCCCAGGCAGCTTTGGCTCAAGGTTGTTTCAGAGCTTATCTTCTTCATTATCCAGTAGCTTTTGGATAATTTTCCAATGCATACATTTTCCAGGATTCCTCAGCTCACATTTTTCACCTGTTCCTGCCTTTCGATGCTCTCAAAATTAACTTGTTCTTATTCCAATAATTCAGATACAATGTATCTTACTTTTAAATCCTCTTAATGGATGTCTTCAGTACTATAGTGTAATTGTAGAGAGAGTATATGTTATATATGTTACACATTTCAGACTGAAATTGGGTAATTTGCCCATATTTGTATAAACTACATTGTAAAAGATGTCCCAAAGGAGAGAAACACAAAGCACAAATTTCCTGCAGAAGTTGTGGCATCAGATAATGGATGGCAGACCAGGGAAGTAAACAAATGGATAGATTTGGCCATGATTATGCCATCTCTGAGTTCTTCATGCAATTAATTACCTGTGATGCCTATTTATAAGGCAAGTCATGGGTTTCAACATAGACTATCACATCTTTTCATTTGTGATTAAAAAAATAAAAGCCAATCTCTCCATGCCCAACAAAAGACTAAGGGTTCATTGAATGAAGAAGACCCATGTAGTATCATCTCAAGTGAAGTCATTCTAAGTAAACCCATGTTTCTAGGAGATCATCTCCTTTGTCCAGATTCAGAACTGCCTTTTAATAAAGAGAGGTACAGACTCTTTCCATATCATCTTCTATGATATATCATAATGGTGTGTGGCAGGGGAGCTGAGAAAAGGAAATGTAGAAATTGGGTGGAAGACAGAATCTAATGGCCACATATAGAATCAACAAGTTTGAAAATAGTTTTCAACAGTTGGTGAGAAACTGATATAACTGATTTTTAAAATTTGTTTTCGGGGAGGGAGTTTGTAGAAATCGTGCTTATCACATTTATTTATATTTTAAGTGAAAATAGATTTGGATTGTTTTCATTCATTCGCCCAAAATTTCTTGAGCAGCTGTTCTATGCTAACAGTGTAGCACGAGGACCACAAAGAAATAGTGAGACCCCATCTCTGTTCTTGAATAGTTTGCAGTCCAGTGACAATGAGAATTTTACCATATCTCGAGGTAGTGATAGTGCATAGGGTATACTCATAATAAGACTTCGGGAAAAAATAAAGACAAAATGATCAAAGTATAGTGTGGAAGTTTGCAGCTTTGGGGATTCAAACTGGACTACTGGCATAATGATGTATCCCATTTTTCAATGCTAGAAGTGTAGTCAATTTCAGAGTTTTATCTAGGTCCACAGGACTGGAGAAAAGATTAGATTAATAAAACAACGACAACCAAAAAAAAAAAAAAAAAAAAACCCAGCATTCAGCATTCCCTACTCATTTCAATGTTTCAATGTATCAGTTTAATCATATTTAGAGAGTTGAGGAAGAAAAGAAGTGTCTCAAGTCCAATGAGGCAGGAAAAGCTAAATATGGCCCATGAAGTAGGCTACACAAATTTGTCTAGTGTCAACATATTAGTCAATTCTCCAACCTTCAAGAGACATTTGAAGGTTAAGTAACCTTCACATATTTTCAATTTCCTTTGGAGAATGTCTAATTGTGTTTCCCCCTAAAGATCAGAAGCAAAACAATATCAATACTTCAGTGCAAAGAGTAGATAAAAAAGAAGAAATAGCATGCAAGTTGAAAGAGCATGAACTATCAACTATCTGATATACTGGAGATAGGGAAAGGAATAAACAGCCACAAAAAAGAAAACTGAGGGTTTCTTTATTTCACAATCATCGACCCATAGCAGAGTCCAATCACCAAACACAAAGTGAACAAAACCATGATCCTCAATGAAAAATAAACTCCAGGATGCCTGGAGCAGGGGTTGGGGATAATCTTAATGGGAGAAAGAGAGGAAAATATATATAGAGAGATTGTTCTATATGCACAGATACACTTTTAATAGGACTTCTGTTTCCTGGAATCATTTTTCCATCTTTAACAACTGCCCTAGCACAATGATTTTTGTTGTTGTTGTTTTGCTGTGGAGGTTTAGAGTATGTGCCAAAATACAACTGTTAGTTCAGTGTAGCCCATATCCATAGATAACAGTGTTCTCTACTGAATGACAATTCACCATGATTTATAAATTTTGTAAGATCTTTCATCTTGAATTCCAAATGAGTTGAGAATGACAGTTTTTAGCCTACCTTCAGTATCTAATTAAACCAAGCAGATTGTATTCAATAGAATTTGATTAAAGAAAAATGGGAAGAAAATATAGCACTTCACAATACTTTGCATGCAGAGACAGTATTTTCTTAAATGTAATAACACTGTTATTTCTAATTGTGTGTAAGTACAAAGACTATCTTTTTTTAATCTTTGTATGTCTAGTATATAACATAGTGCTAGGCACATCTAAGCTGTTGTTGTTGAATAAATAAAATGTTCTTGTTGAATAAACAAAAGAATGGATTTCAACTATTTGGTTGGGGGAGATAAGTTCCATCACAATATAGAACAAGAAGGAATAATTTGTGACCAAATGCTTCCGTAACACCATCCTGGGCCCATTTCGAGCATTCTAATCATATCACTCTAATCTTTGAGCCTATACCTAACATCAGAATCCTTCTCTATACAGCAGACCAGGCAGCTACACTTTATTAAATAAAATGCATTTGGAGTAAAATTTCTTTCCTATACCTACAGTAGAGGTCTCCACCAGGCAGACCATGAACAGGAGGTAGAAAATTTCAGAAATAAACAGTCGTTTTTAAAAATTTTATGCTGTTCTGAGTAATGTGATAAAACCTCATGCCACCCTGCTCCTTCCAGCCCAGAATGTGAATCACCCTTTTGTCCAGCATCTCCACACTGTCTGTGCAACACACTCAGTCATCATCATCATCTTCTCCTGACATCCAGCCATGGACACTACCATGGCTCAATAGTCCAGGATCACTCAAAGCAGATGGTCTTCCCTCTGACATACCATCAGAAGGTCAATAGTAATCTAATGCTACATCACAATACCAACATCCTTTGCCTCATTTTATGTAATCAGGTAGGCATTTTACTATCTCACATCATCACAAAAAGAAGGATGAGTATAGTACAATACAATATTTTGAGGAAGAAAGACAACATTCACATAACTTTTATTATGCTATGTTATTATAATTGTCCTATTTAGTTATTGTTAATCTCTAACTGTGCCTAATTTATGAATTAAACTTTATCATGAGTGTGTATAGAAAAAAATATAGTATATGTAGGTTTCGGTACTCTCTATGATTTCAGGAATCCAATGGGGGTCTTGGAATACATTTCTCAAAGATAAAGGAGCCTTCTATATTAATAATTCAAATACTTAACATATCCATAAACAAGCATATTTTAGAGTTTGCTATTCTGTCCTTTTCTTCCTCTCTTACAAGTCACTATTTACATCTATAAATCTTGGGCCGACCACAGGACCAGCATAAGAAAACTTTTGCTAGTATCCTTGTTATGAATAAAATTAATTTGTGAATTTAGAGTATTGTAATATTTATAAGGTTTGATATCAATTTTTCTATTATCTGGGATCTCATATATTTATTTATGATTGTCTAGAGTTTTACTAAATCACTAGTACTTCGTACATATCTTTGGGCTAATGTTACCCAGGTCCAATGGCACAGTTTTAAGAAATCACTAATAATTCTGAGAAAACTCTGTTCCTCTATGCCAAACAGCCATATGGCTAGGGATGAGCAGAGTCCCAGGCAGTCCACATGAAGTGAAAGCTATATTCTCCCTAAATTTCCACAATATGTGGCCAGTCTTGCTTTTCTTCCCTGGTCTGTTGCCTTACTGTCTTCCTTATGTTCAATCTCTAATGCTACCCATTTTGCATATGGACAACAGAGCCCAGCAATCAAAAAGAAACCCTAATTTTTTCACCATTTTTCTATCAGTTTCTTTTCTTCCAGAGCTAGATCTTGAGTCATTACTCTCCTGCCCTGCTTGCATTTAACCTAAACTCATACAGTTTCCAAAAACATCCTGTGCTCAAAATGTCTATATTTTACCTAATTGCCCTTGATTTCTACTACTCCTTCCTAAATCAGATTCTTCCTGACCACTGACTTGGTCAAGATCAAGTTTGAATTGTTATAACACCTTGGGCTTTACACACATACACACACACACACACACACACTCACACACATATACATATATATATCCACATATACACACACACACATATACATATATATATATATATCCACACACACACATATATATACATATATACATACACACACACACACACACACACACACACACACACATATATCTTTTCCTGTTGTGAAGCCAGAGATGCACCAGCAAACCTTTCAAAGATATTTTTAATCCAAAATATTTACAGAGTACCTACTTTCTTAGAAACACTATGCTAGATACCAGAGTTAGTAAGAAATAAGACAGACACAGGCCCTGATCTCATGAAGCTTCAGAGAAGGACATAACCAATTATTTGTACAATTAATTGTTGAATTAAAGTGGTGTTGAGGTGTCACAACAAGTAAACTTGACTTTGTGGGTAAAACAAGTAAACTTGACTTTGTGGGTCAAAGAAGGCTTGCTGTAGGTGTGGAAGGACAGGCAGGAGTTAAACAGGCAAAAAGTTAGAAGAATGAGTGTTCAAGGCAGAGGGAACAGCACATGTGAAGTCTATGAGGAAGGAGAAAGCACGCATATTAAAGGATCTGATAAAAAGTCTAGCATAATTGAAAAGAAGAAAAAGAACCAAAATGACAGTGGAAAAGAAAAGGCAAGAATAATGGTAAGAAGACCTTATATGGGGCCTTGTAGGCTAAAATTTTTATCTTTACTGTGACATCAGTGGGAAGCCATTGAAGAGTTCTAAGCATGAAAAAACATGTATTTTTTTTTCAAAGACTAATTTGGCTGCAGTGTGGAGAATGATGGGAAGGAAATAAGGATGATGGACAGAGACCAGTCAGGGAAGTGGGCAGTATTCTAGGTGAGAGATGATTATATCTTGGATAAGGAAATGCCAGTAGAGATGGGAGAAACACATAAACACGAATGACATTTGATGGGTAAAAGTGATGTAAGTTGATATTATCAGGTCTCCATATGCAAGCCTGGAGCCTGAAAGTCTGAAGTCCTGCTTGCCTTGGCTAATGTCTCCCACCTCCTGACTGCTTTTGCCATTGTCCCTGATCAACCAGTGGAGGTTCCCCAGACAAGCCCCTCACCCAACCCTGCCATCTTAACTGTTCTTATGATAATGTAAATACCTCTCACCCAACCCTGCCATTGTAACTGAACTTGTGGTCATGTATACTCCTTGCCCCTACCCCCCACCACTGTAACCGACCTTACTCGGCAACACCCCTGGCCCCCAAAAAACTTCCCAAACCTGTAAAACCAACTCCTATCCCACTGCCCTTTGCTAATGCCCTTTTCAGCCTTAGCCCACCGGCACCCAGGTGAATAAACAGCCATCTGGCTCACACAAAGTCTGTTTGGAAGGTTTCTTCATTCAAATTGCGCGTTTTTCAACACTTATAGTTTTCCTTATCTTCTGCTATGATCACGAGGCTTCCCTGGCCATGGGAAACTGTTAAGTCCAATTGAACTTCTTTCCTTGGTAAACTTCTCAGTCTAGGTATCTTTATCAGCAGTGAAAATGGACTAATACAGTAAATTGGTACCAGTAGATTGCGGTGCTGCTGAAAAGATATCCAAAAAATGTGGAAGCAACTTTGGAACTAACAGGCAGAGGTTAGAACAGTTTGGAGGGCTCTGAAGAAGCAGGACAATGTAGGACAGTTTGGAACTTCCTAGAGATTTGTTGAATGGTTTTGACCAAAATGCTGATAGCAATACGGACAATAACATCCAGGCTGAAGTGGTCTCAGATAGAAATGAGAAACTTGGGAACTGGAGTAAAGGTGATTTTTGCTATGTTTTAGCAAAGAGACTGGGGCATTTTGTCCCTGCCCTAGAGATTTATGGATCTTTTAACTTGAGAGAGATGATTTACAGTATCTGGTGGAAGTTATAAGAGAAACAGAGCAGAAAATTTGCAGCCTGACAATGCAATAGAAGAGAAAATTCCATTTTCTGAATAGAGTTGTATAAGTAACAAGGAGCCAAATATTAATCCCCAAGACAATGGGGAAAATGTTTCCAGGGCATGCCAGAGGTCTTCATGGCAGCCCCCACAACCCCAATCACAGGCCTGGAGGCCTAGGAAAAAAAAAGTTGTTTCTTGGGAAGGGTCCCCCTGCTGTGTGCAGCCTAGGGACTTGTTGCCCTGTGCCCCAGCTGCTCTAGCCATGGCTGAAAGGGGCCAATAGAGAGCTCAGGCTGTGACTTAGAGGGTGCAAGCCCCAAGCCTCTGAGGCATACACGTGGTGTTGAGCTTGCCAGTGCACAGAAGTCAAGAATTGGTGTTTGGACACTCCGCCTAGATTTCAAAGACGTATGGAAATGCCTAGATGCCCAGGCAGAAGTTTGCTGCAGGGGTGGGGCTCTCATGAAGAACCTCTGCTAGGGCAGTGCAAAAGGAAAATGTGGGATTAGAGCCCCCATACAGAGTCCCTACTGGGGCACCACCTAGTGGAGCTGTGAAAGAGGGCCACCATCCTCCAGACCCCAGAATGATAGATCCACCTACAGCTTGCACCATGTGCCTGAAAAAGCTTCAGACACTCAACACCAGCCCGTGAAAGCAGCCTGGAAGAAGGCTGCACCCTGAAAAGCCACAGAGGCAGAGCTACCTAAGACCATAGGAACCCACCTCTTGCATCATTGTGACTTGGATGTGAGACATGAGCCAAAAGAGATCATTTTGGAGCTTTAAGATTTGACTACCCTGCTGGATTCTGCACTTGCATGGAGTATGTACCACTTTGTTTTGGCCAGTTTCTCCCATTTGGAATGACTGTATTTATCCAATGCCTGTACCTCCATTGTATCTAGGAAGTAACTAACTTGCTTTTGATTTTACAGGCTCTTGGCAGAAGAAACTTGTCTTGTCTCAGATGAGACTTTGGACTGTGAAACTTTTGAGCTAATGCTGAAATGAGTTGAGACTTTGGGGGACTGTTGGAAAGGAATGATTGGTTTTGAAATGTGAGGCTATGAGATTTGGGAAAAGCCAAAATGGTATGGTCTGGCTCTATGTCCCCACCCCAATCTGATCTTGCAGCTCCCATAATTCCCACACGTTGTGGAAGGACTCAGTGAGAGATGATTGAATCATGGGGACAGGTCTTTCCCATGCTGTTCTTGTAATAGTGAATGAGACTCATGAGATATGATGGTTTTTAAAACGGGAGTTTCTCTGCACAAGCTCTCTTTGCCTGCCGCCATCCATGTAAGATGTGACTTGCTCCTCCTTGCCTTCTGCCATGATAATGAAGCTTCTCCAGCCACATGGAACTGTAAGTCCAAGTGAACCTCCGTCTTTTGTAAATTGCCTGGTCTCATATATGTCTTTATTAGCAGTGTGAAACAGACTAATATAGAATTTAACCACAGTTATGGGGAAGGGAAAGAGAAGTTCATGATATGTTTATGTTTAAGGACCAAACAATTATGTCCAATCAGATGGTTGCGCCAGTAACTGGCATAAGAAACAGTAGCCATGGAATGAGTTTGGAAGACTGATAATTCATTTCTGGACATAGGCGAGATCACCAGATGAAAGTATCATGCATCATGTTGATGTTGGATACATGGGTCTGGAATCCAAAGGAAACATGAGGATTAGAAACACAGATTTGAAAGACAATCTATGGGCAAGGATAAGAAAGGCTAAAGAAACAGTTCTAATGAGAAAGGCGGAGAGCCAAAGAGCCAAGGCTAAAATCTTAAATCCAGACTGAAAAGGATGGGAAGAAGGTTACGAACCAAAAAAGGAGACCAAGAGGCAAGTGGAAAACTGTTCTGCATTTTTCAAAATCTGCAATCAGAATGTTTTGTGATAACTAAAAAAGCAATAGCCATTATTTTTAAAGTAGCAAAATGAATCTGTGCTCTATGTTTTAAAAGATTGTAGCAACTAATAGTCATAAGCACAAAAACACTCAGAAAGTGACATGCCTTTTGCTTTTACCCCCTCACACCAAACTTCTTGTGATACTAAAAATATAGAAATAAAGAAGATGTGATATTTAGATATCTTCTAATTGTACATTTTCCTATAATAATGCTTGTTGCTCGCATTCTGTGCCCTGCATTGTATAATGGTGCAGAGCATGGAATACAAGCAGCAATGCAGTGCTTCACTACCTAGTTTACACAACAATCAGTCAACAGACATTTGTTGAGTATCTACTATCTGCCAGAGCCTAGGAATACAAGAATATACAAAAGAGATACAATTTTGGAGCTTACCATCTACCAGGCAGATGAACAATTCAAAATAAGCATACAAAGAAAATGTAACTAGTAATTAGGTTCAGTATTTGTAAAGGAAATCTACAGGATGCTATGACAGAATATAACAAGGAAAGCTTTTTTAAATTTTTTCCACATAGGAAGGGTTCAATGGGAAAAATCACTCTGAGTAAGTGGCATTCAAGCCTATGTATACAAGATGATTAAAAGGTTCCTAAGAGAAAATGCAGAAGCATCCCAGGCAGAGACAAGAGCATACATTGTAGGTCTGAGGAATAAAAGGATTTAGCCAGTATCATTGGAGGGTTTGAATGGAGGAAAGAGTAGTAAAAGTTGCACTTACAAAGGAAAGGCAGGACCGGATCATGTAGGGCCTCTA
This sequence comes from Saimiri boliviensis, assembly GCF_048565385.1. Taxonomy (NCBI): domain Eukaryota; kingdom Metazoa; phylum Chordata; class Mammalia; order Primates; family Cebidae; genus Saimiri; species Saimiri boliviensis. The sequence continues at coordinate 73,344,315 of NC_133459.1, forward strand.
TGCTTTGTAAAGGATTTGGGATGCTATCCTAAATGCAATAGATTTGTTTATCAGATCATGTATACCATTTACATTTTGAAAAGATGAGTTTTTTTTTTATTTATGAATTCATTAAAAGTAAAGCAGTAGAAACTTCTGCTTCTAACTGTGAACAATGAATTGCTATCCTGCTATAAATAACTAGAAAACCAAAATTAAAAATAAAAAACAACAGTTTTCAGGGCACAGGACTGTAATCTCTAAGGGAAGGGAAGCAAGCTAAGTTCACCTTCTGGTTGTCTCAGATAATTGCCTAGAAGTAGTGTCCAGGCCAAGGCTCAGAGAAGGGAACCAAAATAGAGCCACATGATTTCAGTAGGTTGAGGAGACAGAGATCAAAGTTTGAAAAGGTGGAAGCCTAAAATTTATGGGCAAACTATCAAGAATCTCATACTATTAAGTGATCAAATAAATATAATAAGAGTCCCAAAAGCAGGACGGGGACAGAAAAATATTTGAAAAAATAATGGATAAATTTTTTTTCAAATCTGAATAAAACTATAAACATACAAAGCCAAGAATCTCATCAAACCCAAGCAGGATAAACATGAAGTAAACCACACCAAGGAACAATATAATCAACTTGATGGAAAACAGCAAAATAGAAAATAAAATCTTAAAAGTTACCAGAGAAGGACATATATACAAAGGAAGAAATATAAGAATGAATGATGGTAGACCTCTCATCAGAGAACTAAGACAATGAATGACTTCTTTAAAGTGCTGAAGAAAGACAGAAAAAAGCACTATTCATGTGAAATTTCGTACCAGGAAATAAAATATTTCAAAAATGAAGATGAAATAAAGACTTTTTTCAGAACAGAAAAAAAGGTGAGAGAAATCGTTACTAGATCTGTGTGGTAATATTAAGGTAAGTTCTCTGTCAGAAAGAGAATCATACCAGATAGAAAGTTGAATCCACACAAAGGAATAAAGAGTATCAGAAACGGTAAATATATAGGTAAATATAAATACAACTTTTTCAGTTTTAACCTCTTCAAATGCTAATAAGCTATTTAAAGCAAAAATAATAGCAATGTATTGTAGAGTTTATTACACATGTTTAATTTAAATGTACAATAATTAGACCCAGGACAGGAGATTCTTACACTATACATGGAGTGGTATAATATTATTTGAAGGTAAGCTGGCAAGTTAAAGATGTGTTTACTGTGAACACTAGAGCAACCATTGCTATGGTCTGAATGTTTGTGTCCCGCTAAAATTCGTACGTTAAAATCCTAACTCTCAAGGTGATGGAATTAGGAGATAAGACTTTTGGGAGGTGATTAGGTCATGGGGGCAGAGTCTTCATGAATGAGATAAGTGTCCTTATAAGAGGCCCAGGAGAAACGGTTTACGCCTTCTACCATATGAAAACATAGTGAGAAGACCTGTCTATAAACCAGGAGGCAGCCCTCACCAGATACCAAATCTGCTGGTGCCTTGATCTTAGACTTCTCACCTCCAGAACTGTGAGAACTACATTTCTCTTTTTTATAAGCCACCCAGTCTACAGTAGTTTGTAACAGCAGCCCAAGTGGACTATGCCACTAAAAAGTAAAACAAAGTATAGTTTTATTAAATTGTTGGTGTAAATAAAAAATGCTCATTCAAAAAAAAGAAAAGAGGAACAAAGGAATGCAGAACAAACAGGAAAAATTAAAGAATGAACAGCAAGATGCTGGGTTTTAAACCCAACTCCATGGATAATTAGATTAAAAGTAAGTTATCTAAATACTATTAAAAGGCAGAGCTTGTAAATGTAGATAAATTTTGAAAAAGCAAGACTCAGATACCCTCTGTTCATAGAAACACAACTTCTGGGACTAATGTTTCAATATCAATTTCTCAATTTCTTAGGTTTTGAGTACAGCCTATATGTTTTCAGATTATTATGGCATGTAGAGTTTTCTTCACTCAATAAGAGAAGTACTTTTTTGTTGATCCACTGACCACATTATCTTCTTCATAATAACTATGCCTCAATAATTGTGGAGACTGGTTTATTAAAAACAAATTTGTATATCAAAGGCCAAAATTACTATTCTCGTGTTTTGCTTTCATCTATTACTCTCTGTCAAGTGAAAAGGTTTATATCCCACAGTTAAAGTTATCACTCAAAATACCAAGGCCTTCGAAGTTTCTGTCCTGATATTTCCATACCTGATAATGGCTATAGAATCAATAGCCATTAGAACATAGATTTTACAAAAATGAAAATAGCAAGCATTTAGACATCTAAGAAATAATCTCTTTGGAATTTAATATAGCTACTGTTTTAGAGGGGGAAATAGTTGTGTTTTTCTCACAGGAATGTTTTTGGATATATTATAATATGGTCCACTTCAAATATTGCCCTTTCAAAACTCAATTATTTACCATGAAATAGCTTGAAAAATGGAAAACATATACTGTTAGTATATATGAAAATATACCTAAAAGCATGTTATATTATGTTAATTAACATAGATAGAATGTGACATCTACAGCCAGTCTGGGACTAGTAACCCTGCAGATGCAAAAAAGCTGCCATTATTTTAAAGACATCCTATTTGGCCTGAAACTGCAAACTTGCGGAGGAAGAAAAGGAGTTGTTTCTTTCTCTCTATGGAGAAAGATACTGACTAGTTAGAAACTTTTATGTAGGCCATAAGCCATATGTGCAAAAAAATGAATAAATGGCAGCCCAGTTAATCTTCTTATTTTAATTTTTCTTTCAACATGAAGGGATTGTCAATGACCCACTGCACTGTGGTATGTTATAGCTCATTTTGCTGAATGCATAGAGGAACTGTTTCAGAATTGTCCTCAATGGTGCTCTAATGATCCGAGAAATTTGCTAAGGCTTTCCTCTTCTTTCATTAAGATCACCATTTTGCATACAGCTCTCAAAGAGCTAATTGCTGGCTATTTGTTTTATATATGTCACTAGCTCATTGCTGCATTGCTAAGGGGAAAAACACATAACAGAAAAGAGAAACATGTAGGTGGAAGAAAGCTTTTGTTATATAATACAAATTTTGTTTATAATTCATAAAAGCTTATGGAATAAGGTGAAAATTTTGTTCACCAGAAATCTTCTTTAGAAGAATTCTGTTACTTCTTTGAAAAAAAAAAAAAAAAAAGAAAAGTACTTTGGTGAAGTGTTTAAAGTGTGGTGCATATATCAAGAATTTGAAGTATGGTGCATACATCAAACTAATGAGCATTGAAGGCTCCAGGTTACAGTGACCTAATAGTTCTTCTAAGAGATATGATTTGTATCGGGCTGGTGATGGACACATCTGGACCTTTCACTAGGTTGCAAGCTAATGGGAGGCCAGAAGAGACTCTTATTCACAGCCTTATCCAGTTTCCCAGAGTGCACAACACAGTGTCTTGCACATTAAAGTCCTCAGTGAAAATGTGTGCAACAAATAAATTAAAACATAATTGCCTTATGGCAAGCTAGTTTCGTTTCATCTCAAAATATTTCTGTAGATAAAATTTAGAAAGTAAACTTTAGTTTATTTTGTGTAGGTAAATAATCAGTATCCTGCACCAGCTGAAACCATACACAACAGTAGTGATTACAAATGTTTTGACTGGGGGAAATCTTTATGTTGCTAACAGAAATGGGAACATCAGAAATAGGGATTTGGGATATGGAGTAAGTTTAACATGTTAAGAAGCTTCTTAGAATACTTAGCAGTTGCAAAAAACCTTGATTGTACGAAGGAACCCTTATCTGTTCCATTTAGTGGTGAAAAAACTGACTCAGAGGGGTTATGTGAATCTTTCCAGGAAGTGTAATGATTAAATGGGCAAACTGGAACTTGGGCCTAGGTTTTGACTCTAGGATGGATCTAGAGTCACTTTCCATTACCCACAGCAGCTTTCTGTTAGGTTGGCACTAATACTAGAGACTCAGACATAACTGAAGCCAGCCCTCTTTCCTTCCTGTTGTCATTATGTACTAATTTGAAACAAACAAACAAAAATGAAATAGTAAAGTCTTCCATTTTCTCTGCTCTCAAAATTCTCAAGGCTTAAGCTAGTTCCATTCATTGACATTAAATCCTGACTCATCTCTCAAATGCCTTTGTTGCAAGGATTGGAAAAAAGCATTCTCTGGGGTGGGTGTTATTTTGGCTGCCTGAAAAAGAACAGAAAGCTATAGTACTTTCTATGGAATGAACACCTATAGCAATTTCTCATGCATATGTTAATCTCATACATACACTGTGAAATAACGCTTAGCAACCTGCTTAGTAAGGTCAAGCTTCCTCAGCAAACAATGAAATATAAACATTTTCTACTGCAGTTTCCTATGGTTGGTAAAATTAAATTAGATGGTTGTCTGCTTGTTGTATGAATCTTCTATCAACTCAGCTGTAGCCAATAGAAATATTGATCTAACACAGAACAAGAAAGCCAACATCTAAACTATTGCTTGGTCCTTGGTTATTTCCCCTAAAGTATATATTTTTATGAATGTATTTTTATTTTCATCTTAAATTCCTAAAACTAGGATTTACTAGTTAAGGATTTTTAAGAAATGAAGCTTTTGCATCATATTTTGCTATTTTACTATCGTTCTTTTAAGGAGAAGCAGAAAAGTTAAATGTTTGCTGTGTTAATATGTGCCTGGCTCTATTTGCCTTGCCTCTTTTGGAAATTGCTACCAGCGCCATACTCCCTGGTCCCAGGATACACTTATCTGTTTACTAGCTGTCAAAGTAAATTTATAGTACTGAGTGACACCATTAAAAAGCTTGGGACAGACCTTGCTGAGCACACACAGATACACTTGCATACCCATTAAGTTGAAATTTTGCCAAGAACTTATTAACCAATCCTAATCAACTGCTGTTTTCCATTTAAAACACCATTAGTTTCCTATGGTTTGTTGCTCAGGGTATAAGCAGAAAAGACACCATCAAGTGGTTAGCAAAGGTGTTGCTTTGCTGGAAGCCCATATGCCTCTGGAGAATTTGAATTTGGCATTAGTATATATCACTTTCTTTCCACCTCTGGAATTAAGCATTCATTCCAAATATTTAGGACCTCACAGAATACAGGATTTTAATACAACTCATTGCTTAAAGATTGTGGATAATTAATTTGTGCTTGGCCCACAGAGGCTGTCTCTAAAGAGAACTGTATAATTGTAATCATACAGAACTGATGACTCTCAGTCTATAGCTAAACATTAATAGACTAACAAAGGTCTGCCTACGTACCCCAATCCTGAGCTTCCTTTCTGAGTTTTTAAAGTTTTCTGTAAGGTAGTTTTTTTGTTGTTGTTTTTTGAGATGGAGTCTCACTCTGTCCCCAAGGCTAGAGTGCAGTGGTGTGATCTTGGCTCCCTGAAACCTCCACCTCCCAGGTTCAAGCAATTCTCCTGCCTCAGCTTCCCAGGTAGTCAGGACTACAGGCATTCGCCACTGTATCTGGCTAATTTTTGTATTTTTAGTAGAGACGGGATTTCACCATGTTGCCTAGGCTGGTCTTGAACTCCTGACCTCAATAGATATGGCTGCCTTGGCCTAAGATAGTTTTAAATAGCTAATACATTATCATACCTTCAAATAGTAAAGTCGCTTGTAACAAGAGTGCTATTAATAGTGAAATGACAAGTCAGCCAAAAAATGATGTCTGATTTTGTGAGGTTTGCTTTGGGATTGGCAAAAGATGAAATATCAAAATGTCAAGAGTTTTTAAATTTCAAACAATGCATTCTCTGCAATCAAATTGCATGCAACAGGATTCTACGTCACAGTATCTCAATGTCATTTCTTTTTATGAAGAACATGAAAAGTGAAGAATTTGGTAAGCCAACTGTATTCCCCAACTCAGCAGATAACAAAACCATATACAAACAATTTATTTGAAAAGTTCAAGCAACTCAAAAAAGTACTAAACACATTTCCCAACAATAGGAACACTTTGGTGGTAGGAAGGATTTAAAATAATAGCACTGCTCTGTTAGCTTCACTTGGAAAATAAATATTGCACCTTTTTTTTCCAGGTTGTTAAAATGTTATCTTTATTTATTGTAGCTCTTTAAGCACAACTTGTTCAAAAGATAACATTAAACAGGAAATTTAATGTACTAACCAGGTAGAGGTGAAACAAGAGTTACAGCTAAAGGGGCCAAGCATTGCGGAAGTGCAGCCCAACATGGGGAATAACAAAGCCATGGTCTTTGCATATTCTCTACAGGTGCCCAGCACTACCTTAGGCACACGTTAGCAACTTAATTAAGCATTTGCTGGTTGATTAACTGACTGATAAAAGACTTATGAGTAGTAAAGAGCTTTGTAAACTGGAACCATTAAAATCCAAGAGAAAGGGCAAAACTAACTGTGTGACTGTGGCAGATGGTAGATAAAGCTGTGAAGTCCTGAAGTCTGTAAACCTGCAGAAGCATTGCATTTTAGAGGAACACTGTCAGCAATCAAGGGACCATGGCCTAGTGGAAAAAAAAGAGGCTGCACAGACGATTATCTTCTCGGGAACCCAAAGGCTGTCAAATAGACCGGTCAACTTAATTAAGAAACTTACTTTAGATGTGCAAAGTGTGTCCTAGTCAATCTACTAGAGAGTAGGTTTGTTGCTTTGCTGGAAGCCCACATGCCTCTGGAGAATTTGAATTTGGCATTAGTATGTATCACTTTCTTTCCACCTCTGGAATTAAGCATTCATTCCAAATATTTAGGACCCCATGGGTAGTAACAACCCCTACATGGATTCCTCCGGTAAGAACAATGAGGTATTCCGAATTATTTGGAGAGGACAAGTTGGGTCCCCCTTGAACATGCCATGCCATGGGCCCTTCTTAGCCACGGAACTCACCTTTCTACCAGCACTGCAGAACATCAGAAGCACCTTGCACAGAAAAAGCCGGAGGGAGGCTGCTCCAGGACAGGTCTCGCCGTCAGTGCTCTCAGACAAGCCAGCCCTCCCTTCCTTTCTTCCCTTTCAGCACGCTTTTTCTCAGGTGAGAAAGATAACATTTTAAAACCCTTTTTCTTCAGGTGAATTCTCTCATGCTTTCGCCTCCACCTGGTTTTATTTGTCTCTAGAGAATGATTCTTGAGGGTTCAAAAGAAGTGAAGGTGTCAGAGGTGTTACAGAATGTACCCAAGGATGTCCAATACACGAAAACCTACTGACTACACTTCTGCCAAAAATGAAATGCTGAAAGATGAACAATGAAAGATTGTGAGAATTGGTTGATGTAGATAGAGTTACACTGGGGAGGAGATGAACTAGGTGGGTTCTTATAAAATTTAGAAGCCAAGCCAATGCGTAGCAGGACTTAGTTAATTTAGGGTGGGAAAATATGACTCTGAAAGTCATCCATCCATATTGTCATTTTGCTTTCTTTATGACACTTATTACATTTTTTATTTCACTTATTTTTTGTTAACGTTCATTGAAAGGCAGCTTAAAAAGCAGACAAAATTACAGGCTATGAATAAAAAGACTCAAGTTTGAATGTTAGCTCTGCCTAACACTTCTCTAATCCCGTCTCTTCATTCATAATGTGATAACCAATACTTGCCCCTTCGGGTTGTGGTGAAGACTGGAAACAAGGCATACAAAATGCTTCATATATAGTAGGCGGCCAATCGACGTTAGCAATTATTACTATTTAAACAAAATTCCAATTTTATTTCATAAGAACTAATGGAGAAGGTCAGTTTTTACAGCTAGATCAGGATAGGAAGGGGCATCATCATGGCCCAGAAAGGTGATGGCAGCATTCTAGTGGGATGCTCAGGAAAGGGCTGGTACGATTTTGCGAGTCACTGTCTCACAAGGGCTAGCTATGGTTATTCCTTTATCAGGAACCCTTTTGTCATTATAGTGACCAATACAATACCTTCTTTCCTTAAATACAATACATATTTCCCACATTCATCCTTTCTCTTTAATGCTTATTCTAGCTCAAAATTTATTTTAAAATAAGTTTTACCAACTTATTTTATGGCCTTAGTACCTTTGCCTTGGATAATATGATCTTTTAAATCATTTTTCTGACTTCACTTTCCTTTTCTATCTATTCTATATATTACTGTTAGATTGATTTTCCTTCATCACAGTTGGATTTTATCACTCCCCCTGCTCAGAAAACCTTCAATAGCTCCCTAATTCTCATGAACTAAACCCAAACTCCCCAGCCAGTAATTCAAGAACATCCACGCACTAGGCCTAATTTAAATTCTGCCTTTTCTCAAAGGTTATCAGTCACACAGCTTGTTGTTCCCTAAGTACAACCACATTCTCTCCTTTCCTTTGTGTTTCCCCATGTGAAATGTTTGTCTTCCCATCTCTGCACGTCTAAGTTTCACCTTAAATGCTCTTTTCCCTTGAAGCCTTTCCTTGTTTGCTTCTCTGAACTCTCTCCACTCTCTGAATTTACATACCACACTTCATTACCCCTCTCCAACACAGCCTGCACAGCTGGAGACACAGAGGCCATGTGTTTTTTGTTTCTGTAACTCTCAGTGCCTAGAATAAGGCTTCACGTGTTATAGGATCAATAATTATTTTTAGCTTAATAAGTGAATGAGCAAATTAAGTCTTTCGGATGCAAAATTACATGAGAGAAAGCAACGCAATAGACAAGAAACCAACAATACATTTTCCTGACTAATCACACAGAGTAACACTGCAGAAAGTCACATCTAACCAGTTACAGTGGACATTTGTTTGTTTTTTAAAATTTATTTTGGCTGTTCAGGATCTGAATGCCCTTTCTACATTTGGATAAGTATCCACATGTGAAGAAGGAAGAGTCTACCTCTCACTGTAACATTTATAAAGGAGGCTGACTCACTTTCCTAGTCTCTCTGGTAACTAGGGCATGGGCACCTGCCTGGCCAAACAGCTGAAGCCCCTCACGACTTTGAATGTGGATCCAGGGTGCAAAGAAGCAGGGAGAGAAGAGAATTCAGTCTGGTGGCACTGCTGGCAGCAGCGGTGTGGAGCTTCCAGGTGCAGTGGCAGCATCCATGCCAGCGTGACAAGCTGCAGTGTCCAGCCTTCAGTGCTGGGGCAGCAGTGCCTCACCAGATGGGTGCTCATGATATTGGCTGTGTTTCTGGGATCCCAGCTACACTTGGTTCTGCCTCTTTTCTGGGGCTGTTTTCCAGCATCCCCAGCAGCTCTGCTGGCTACTCGGGTTCCATTTAATGAATCCGTTTGCTGCTTAAGACAACCAGGGTCAGATCCTGCTGCTTGTCCCCCATCACCTTGACTTGATGCATGAGGCTTGCAGGATTATTCAGGGGACCCCTCTACACCACAGCGAGATTCTCTCAGCTTAGGTTTGCATCCTCATTATTTCTCATCGTTAAAAGTTAACAGCCCGACATGCTACCTCCATTAATTTTTAGGCAAACATGTTTTAAAGTCAGATTGCATTTTGATTTCTATAAATAAGTTCCATAAATAAGCCATCATTTATTTCTCCTAAACAAATCAGTCTAAATTAGAGCTTACCATAGGATATCATTCATTCATTGAAATTCCAAAGCATATCAAAATAGAAAAATGACTACTATAATAAATGTCCTCAGGATCGAGCCACTTCTATTTTTGTAGACTTACAAAATACTAGCAACAATTACATTTTACACCACTGATATGCCTGTACACTTAGAATTTTCCTAGAAAATGTGCCATTGATTAATAATGTCTCAAGGAAATTACATTATTTATGACTGATCCAGATATAACAATACAGTTTAGTGGTTAAGAGCTTGGACTCTGCAGCCAAATTTGCCTGGAATTAAATCCCAGTCTATGGTGGGATATTGGACAAGTTACTTACTCTTTTGTTCCTCCATTTCCTCTTTAAAATGAGAATAATAAAAAGATGATTGTGAGGATTAAATTAGATATTTTACACAAAAATGATCAATGATTAGACAGTACCTAACCCTTAGTAAAAAGCCATTGAAATGTTTGTTTTTACTGTATTCTCAAACTGTTCCTACTCAGGAAAATTATTAGAATGCATGCCAGTCATATGTGCTATCAGTCAAATAAAATTCTATTTCCCTCTAACACATTGTGCTCCTTACTTTCCTTGTGGTTGGATGGAGCCACATTTCTGTTTCTGGCCAATGTACCAGTTAATGCATTAGAGTATTTAACTGGCACTGTAAGATTCTCCAGAGTGCTCTCTTCCCTCTAGTATGGCAAGAAAGAATGTTTGATATGGTGGAGACTGGAGGGCTAGAGTGATTAAAATTAGCAGAATTCCTTTGCTGCCCTGAGATGGGTATGTTACATGAGCAAGAAATAAACCTCTGTTGTTTTAAGCTACTGATATTTTGGGGGAGTGTTTGTTACTAAAACATAATGTAGTGTATCCTGAGTAATGCAGAAAGCATGACAATTATCTGGACATTTCAATTAAATAATATTTCCTATTCAAGTGACTAGCATCCTCAGACATACCTAGAGTGGGATAATATCAGTAAAGAATAAAATTATTTTTCCATTATAGGCAGTCATCCTGCTTATACCCTCTCCATTTGTGCATCCATTATCCTTGTTAGCAACTCAAAACAGGAGGTACATCATATTAATCTTTGTATCTCAGAATTGAGCTTGATATACCAGTTGGAACTCAGAAAATGTCTGCTAACCCAAATGAAGCTTTAGAGTGCAAATGTGATCTGATCAGATGTTCTCATTGTGAAAGTTGCTAATCCATGACTTTGGAAGCTAAATTAGCTTCATCCAAGAGGGCACTATTTAGCATAATAAACTAAACCTGACAGGCATTCCCAGTGCAAGCACCAATTTAGAAAGATTTATTCAGGAAAAAATAAATGACAGCTGCCACAGGGTACGCATACCACCTGCGTAATTCTGCCATTCCAGTATCTGATTTTACTTCGGCTTATACTCATAAGATTATGGCAGAGTAGAGTTGTCAAGAATCTGAGAGATTGTGTTTACAATACCTCATGTTAAATATAACAAAACCGAGGCCCAGGAGCCATAAATACAATAACTGGTGTCAGACACAAAGCTAGTTAGTGCCAGAGGTAAGACTCTTAGTTTTTTGGTCTTTTCACAATACCAAATAGTTTAAAGAGCATACACCACATAGATGGTCACTAAGTCATTATTTTGCATGCAGTTATTAGCAGTGTTTAACACCGGTTGAATATCAGCATCCTCACTGTAGCTTTTAAAGGGGACATGTGCCTGGGCTCTATCCTTAGGGATTCTGATTGTGGGGCTCATGCTTCACAATGGTTAGACTCACTGCCAATTTCAGCAATGACCATTTCTAATATTTCAACAACTAGCTACTTCCTAAAAGAACACCTGGAATGTTGTCATGTTAGAAGAGATCAGGAAAATAGGAATTTTCATCAGCCTAAAGCTACATTAACATGCCTCTCTATGTACCTATTCTGAATCAATATGTGCCACATTTTAAGTTATTCAATTATGCTACAAGTTCTTGTTGGAGGAATATATTCTAACAAACCAAGAAACAAACTCAGGGGTCAGTATATCTGGATCCTGACTGTCATGAACTAGCTCCATGTTAAGACTATGTACAAAAGTAACAGTAGAAAGCGATCTTTCTTGGCCAACTGAGGGCTATGATGTCTAAACACTGATCCATTCAAAGAATATTTGTGGGCATAAGTGTTGGTCCATTTGTGTTTCTATAAAGAAATATCTGAGACTGAGTAATTTATAAAGAAAAAGAGGTTTATTTTGTCTCAAAGCTCTGTAAGCTATATAAGAAGCATGGTGCCAGCATCTGCTTCTGGTGGGAGCCTCAGGAAGTTTCCAGTCATGGTAGAAGATGAAGGGGAATACGTGTCACATGGCAAAAGAGAAAGAGAGAGATCAAGCAAGGGGTGAGGGGTGTGCCACACATGCCAGATCTCATGTGAACTCAGAGTGAGAACTCACTCATTATTGTGAGGACTGCACCAAGCTATTCATGAGGGAGATCCAAATGCCTCCCACCAGGCCCCACCACTAACACTGGGGATCACGTTTCAACATAAGATTTGAAGGGACAAACATCCAAACCATATCAACATCTATTATGCTGGGTACTAAGGATACAACTTCCAAAATAGACAAAGTCATGGCCCTCAAGGAGCTTACTGTCTCACAGAGCTCTCTAATATAATGGAACCCATAGAAACAGTCAGGTGTGCAATCCGGGGCAAAGTCATTGCTGTGGTCTGAATGTGTTTCCCAATATTTGTGTGTTGAAAACTTAATCCTCGGTGCAGCAGTGTTGGGAGGTGGGGCCTTCTGGGAAGTGTTTAGGCCATGAGGGCTCTGCCTTTATGAATGGATTAATACCACTATAAAAGGGTTGATGAAGTGAGTTTGGTCCCTTTTCTTCCCTTTCCATCCCTTTCGCCACACAAGTTCACAGCATTCTTCCCCTCTGGAAGATGTATCAACAAGACGCCATCTTGGAAGCAGAGACCAGACCCTCACTAGATACTGAACCTGCTCGTTCCTTGATCTTGAACTCCCAGCCTCCAGAACTGTGAAAAATAAATTTCTATTGTTTTTAAACTACCATTTGGTGGCACAAATGGACTAAGACAGTCATGTACAATGGCTTCTGCTGATCCTGAAAGAAAATGATGTGGAGAAAATGCATATGTTTCCTCGCTGATCACTGTTAGTGGGAATGGTGGGAGATGAGAGATAACACCTCTGGAAGGGCTGTCATTGACATGCCAAGAAACACAGACTTTATCATATAGGTCAGGTCCTCAGGCTTTAATATGAAGTCCTGAATCTTGTTTAAAATACAAGTATGTGGACACCATCCAGAGAATCTGATTCGGTAGGTTGGAATGCAGTCCCTTGGGTCTGCCTTTTTAACCAGCACATCAGGAAATCTCACCCAGGTGGTGAGAAACTCTGCTGTAGACAAGCAAGATAGTCTCAAGGGCAGCAATACATTTCAGAAAGATCACTGGCCTTGAGCTCAGGCCTCTAGGCTCCAGCCAGATTCAGCTCACTCTCTACTATCCCCCACCACCTCTCTCGTAACGTTACCCAAGGGCAGTTTCATATAAACATCCAGAATTTAAACATATCAACACCAAAATAAACAACAGCAGCAATAGACACTACAATAAAGCAATGAATCTTTACCAGTGATTAACAACTGGTTTTATCTATACTATACAGTTATGTGAGGGGAGAACTGAAACATAATTGGAGAATTCCATGGGAAAAAATCCAAACCTTTTTATTGAACTGGAAAAATCTCTCCAGTCAAAAGAGCCAATCCAATACTTGATGCAAACACAGGCTTTAAAAAATATTGCAGTTGAATATATTAGCTTCGAGGCTTCAATATACTATCAAGGAAGAAACAAAGCAAATACGTAGAGAGTCAATAAAGTCATTAAAGATTCTGGTCACTTCTATAAACCCTCAGTGACCCCTCTCCCCCCAAGCTATCAAGATTACTATTCAGACCAATGAACTGTGTTTCTAACCATTAGAAAATCAGCAGCTTATTGTGGCATACTGTGTGTGGGATTGACTGGGTTACACTACTTTAAATGAATGTGAGATATGAAATCATTATTTCAATGTTGTTTAAAAATTAATTAGAAATTTTCAAAAATTGTTTTAGAATGTCAAGGTTTAATTAACTTATTTATTTAATAGACCCATATGTGACCTTTGCAGAAATCCTGTGGATTTCTTCAGCATTTAATAGTCTAGTGGGGAGGAGGAGGAGTGGATTTTTGTTTTTTATTGGAGAGCTGAAATATACTCCTTGTCTTTTTATCACTTTAATAGTTCTTTGTGTTGCAGGTAAAGCATTATTAATTCATGTCCAGTGAGAAATACACAAGATTTTTGATGACATAGCAAAAACTAAGCAATAAAAACAACCACCCAAAGAGAAGGGGAGGAATAGGTCAGTCCTTTAGATGAAAACAGGTAATTCAAGCAAATGCTTACAAGTACAGTTTGCTTATTTCCTAATAGTCAGAAAGAAATGTTCATTCCTTTGCCAGGGGAGGGGAGGGTTAACATTTCACAGAATCGAATTTTAGAGCATTCTGCACTTCGTTTTATTCTTGCCTATGTGTAGATAGCCTCCACTTAGGATATGTGAATGTCAAGCCAGTTCCTGTCGATAATGAAAACAGGATTCCCTCTTGACTCCTCCCCCTTCATTTTTGTAGCAATTTGCATTAAATCAAGGTTAAGTTCTCTCTCGTCAACTTTGATCTCTCCTCAATTTCCTCTAAGAAATCCATTTTCCAGGCTGCTTGGTGAACCTTCCTAAAATGAATCTTTATTAAACAACACCTTTGCAGCCAAAGGTGTTCTACACAAATTGAACCAAAGTAAGAATATTCTTCACCGTAAACCAAGGTTCATTTATCCCACTGTGAGACTGTTTCAACTAGCCCCTGCAGACATTTTCTGCCACTCACACATAAAGAAACAGTCCCCTTTACATCACCAAGTAAACAAAGGGTCTCCTCTGCAAGACTGGTGCATGCTCTAAACACTGTCATGTTTTTCATGAATAAAACCGTAACAGTTTCTTCAGCTCTCAAACATGTTTAAATCTTAGGTGTATTACTTACTATACATTCAGAGGCTGACACTTCTATTATTTTGCATGATCACCGATTGACTCCAGTAGGAATCATTTCCAGAGAACGGCCATTATGATCTACAAAGCAAGTAAATTATTGCTTGAAAGATATTTTTGCTGTGTGACTACACCAGGCGTCCCCAAACTATGGCCCAAGGGCCGCATGTTTCCGGCCCCCCGCCGCACTTCAGGAAGGGGCACCTCTTTCATTGGTGGTCAGTGAGAGGAGCACAGTATGTGGCGGCCCTCCAACGGTCTGAGGGACAGTGAACTGGCCCCCTGTGTAAAAAGTTTGGGGACGCCTGGACTACACCACTGGAAGTTATACCCAGGTCCATTTTGTAATATTGACTTCAATGACTAGGCAGAGTCTTAGTACTGCAGCTCAAAATACATTTCACATGATGTCTGTAGATCTCTGTTCATCTGAAAGAAAATGCCAGGGTCCATCCCAAAGAAAAATTCTATTATTATGCTGTGTCATAAACAATTATCACAGACAATAACAAGTCATAAAGAAAGCCACTAGTCAGTGTGGATTAAAACTGAGAGTTCTGAATAAACAGCCCCAAATCGTCCACACCCTTTTCCCCAACCACCTTAACATCTTCTAGACCAAAGCAAATCTCTCTACCTGTGCTTGGAGTTCATCCCTTGGGAACTTGGTTCTATTATTTCTTTTTCATTCTCGTAGCCCCAGTCTCTCCCTCTGCACTGCCTCTCTTTCCTCTGCTAGAGTTTCATCTTTCCCATCAAAAATAATCTTTCTTTGACCCTGATTTCCCCTTTACCTAACTATCTCATGTCTCCCCCTTCTCCTCACATCACAAATGAGAAGCAAATGCTCAATAAATATTTATGGATTAAATGCGTAAAGAGAAATCTATTTCCCTATTGCTTCATCTCACAATTACTCCTCATTCCACTGCAATAGATAGAAACTACTGAGCCCATTCCTCTACCACACCTGTTCTCCAGAGGTGGCCAATACCTTTCTCATTTAAAAGTTCCATGAGCTCTCTTTACCCTTCATTCTAGTTGCCCTCAACACAGCGTTTGAAGCAGCTAATCAGACCTCATTATTAATACTCTTTCTTTCTTAATTTTTCTTATAATATCCTAAGTCAGTTATATCACCAGTTCTTCAAAAAAATCACTGATGGCACATGTTTTCCTAACCCTTTCCTCCTTTATACTCTACATGATTCCAATGGGAAATCTCACCCACAGACACAGTTTCAACTACCTTCTCTGGCAGCCTCTTCCAAATTTATAATCTTAGTTCTCATTGTATTTTTTTTTTTTTGACCTCTTAGATCTGTCTTTCTAAATTCCTTTTCTACCTGTCCTGATAGAAAATCATGTTGGCACCTCAAACTGAACAGATTTGAAACAGAATTCAATCTGCTCTTCCTCTGTATTAGTCCATTTTCATGCTGCTGATAAAGACATAATGGAGACTGGGTCAAAAAAAAAAAAGAGGCTTAATTGATTCACAGTTCCACATGACCGAGGAGGCCTCACCATCATGGCAGAAGAGTAAGGGAAGTCATACATGGCATCAGGCAAGAGAGAATGAGAGCCAAGCGGAAGGGGAAGTCACTTATAAAACTTAGAAAAATAAGTGAGACTTACTCGCTACCACAAGAACAGTATGGGGGAAACCACCTCCATGATTTAATTATCTCCCACTGGGTCCCTCCCACAACACATGGGAGTTACGAGAGCTACAATTCAAGACGAAATCTGGATGGGGACACAGCCAGACCGTATCACCCTCTCATCTCTAAGCCCCCCTTTCCTGTGTGTTCCCACCTTAGCTGGATAGCAGCGCCATCTTCTGGGTTAGGTAGTTAGAAACTTGAATGATTTTTTAAGGAGGCTCCCATTTCCCTTACCTGCAACTTCCACTCAGTGTCAAGTCCTCCTGATACTTTTTTGAAATGTCTCTTGAGATTGCCTCATAATTTTCCATTTTCCATGCTATTGTCCTAGCTTAAATTTGAGAATTTCTCAATGAGACAATTACAGAAGCTATTAACTGAGTGCTCTGCCTCCAGTCTCATCTGTCCCCAATCCATTTCTTCATATTAACAGACTAAGTTCTCTGAGAATAGAAATGTCTTAGTCACCTTTGCATTCCCCTGCACGACTACTCAATACATATTTGTGGAAATGAACTCCCACTGCCAGCAATTATCTTCCTAAAATACAGATCTGATCCTATAAACTCACTGCCTCCAAATCTTCAATGACTTTTGCTGCAGAATAAAGGGAAAGCTCCTTTGTGTACATTCAGTCGGCTGTGGCTGGGTTCTAACCTACCATTTTGCCTGATCGCCCTCCCACCTCATGCCTCCCACCTGTCTGCCACTCCAGCCACTATTTAGTCATTCCACTTATTTCTAGAATCCACTCTGTATTACTCCGTCTATGGTTTGGAGTGCCTGTTTGGTATCCCTGGCTATTGAAATCATATTCAACTTTTAAGGTCAAACTGCAATTCCACCTTTTCCATGATGTGTTCTTCAAGTCCTCCTGTAAGGAGTAATTGCTTCCTTCTCTTGTTCCCTGGCACTTTGTACTTTCACATGGCACACACTGCCATGCCCATATTACAGTTAGGTATGGATTTGCATTTCCTTAACCAGCCTCACACAGGCTCCTAAAGGACATCTTAAATCCCTCACCATGCTTAGGCCAGTGCCTCACAACAGAACGATTCAATAAAAGGATTAATAAAGTGACTTAATAACTCTTTCATCTCATTTTGCAAGAGCCCAGTTTAGTAATTTTAGTACTTTCTTCTCCATTACTGCGACATTTGGTCCAAAATACTTACATATATTCTGTTCACCCAGGTTACCTCCATTCCCAAAAGCAGTGTTTGTACAAGGTACTAGAGTTTCAGTTAACTGAAATATGTATGTCAATTAACTGAAATACATTAAAACCTATTATCTAAAATATACATGTAAAATAAATGCTATCTGTGTGGTTTTAACATAGAAATTAAGAATCCTGTCAATAAATCTTTGTTTTAAAAGCATTAATCTTTTACATCAGCATCAATCTTGACCCTTGGGGAAAAAAAAACACAGAGCCTCCTTTTCTAAGGTTGTTCCTTCCAAACCTTCTTACATGATCTCTGATTCCAGATTTTTATACACCAACAGGATACTCCAAGAGTGACTGTTCTCCACACCTCTTGTAATGACTTCACTTCTCACAAAATTGTGGAAAGACTGCACTATAGAGCTGTGGAGAGAAACACCTACTTCACTTCTCTAGGTCAGGTAAACATGATTCATTCCCATAGAAGCAAACTCACAAATGATTTCCTTTTATTGGTTTATGAAAACCCAAGACTCAAATTTAAGATTGCAACAACTGGCTGGGCGCAGTGGCTCATGCTTGTAATCCCAGCACTTTGAGAGACTGAAGTGGGCAGATCATGTGGTCAAGAGATCGAGACCATCCTGGCCAACATGGTGAAACCCCATCTCTACTAAAAATAAAAAAATTAGCTGCATGTAGGTGTGTGCCTGTAGTCCCAACTACTTGGGAGGCTGAGGAGGGAGAATTGCTTAAACCAGGCAGGTGGAGGTTGCAGTGAGCTGAGAAAATAAAAAGAAAAGAAAAAGAAACAGATTGCAACAACTGCATTCTACACTGCTTACCTCATAGAATATAATAAGACCACCAGTAATGTTATCAACATTCTTTGAAAGAGATCTTTAAAACCGTCACCACCACCACACACATGTGCACACACATACACTGTCTTCTACCATGGTCTTGTTCCACTGGAATGTCTTCAGGGGCAATAACACACATGGAGCTGTCATCTCCTATGATAACAAGGCCTTCTTCTGGAATACTTCTTAATGGAACTGCCTGAGGCTGTTTTAAAGTTTACTTTTTAAAAAATAAGTAGAATAAGTACATTCTAAAATAAAAATTAAAAGTATGGCATAGGAAATATATAAATATATAAACCAATTATATTGTCATTTATTATCAAGTATTCTGGACTGCCATAGACTTATGTGCTGTATTTGTATACAGCTGGCAGGGCAATAGTTTTGTTGACAACAGAATCACCTCAAACAAGTGATTAATGCATTACACTACAACATTACAATGGCTACGATAGCCCTAGGTGATAGGAATTTTTTAGCTCTTTTGTAATATTATGGGACTGTCATTGCATTTGCAGTCTTCCGTTAACCAAAACATCATTACACAGCACATGACTGTACATGCAGCTCCTCACCATTCATATAAAGAATGAGCCAGTGATATAACCTAATCCCAAAATTTGCCTCTATCCTAACTTAAAGGACTTATATGACATATAAAATTTTATTCTGAATTCCGATGTCGGCATTTATTCTTTAACAGTATTTACTAGAAGAATTTGTCTTTGTGGGTATTGTAGAATTTCATCAAGGGTGGCTTCAGTTATTATCAATGAAGTAACAGAGTTGTCCAAAGTGAAGAAGGACCTATGGGGCATCACAGCAGTGATAAAGCAGGATGGTACAAAAACATCAGAATGATTAGCATCACCTCCAGCACTCGCTGGTGTTGATAGGTGGGCAATAGTTTTGTAAGCGTCTGAAAATTTACTGGACCCAGCAAGAAAGCAGTAATTTTTCTCTGATCCCTTTACATCTGAGGAGAGATTGTTAAAAGAGCATCAGCTTCCCTGTTGAAAGACGGAGTTAGCTAAGTGGAAGATAAATTGTGTGTTAGTATAGTGGGTTTCCAATAACGCACATTTCTTTTGATCTATTGTTAGTACTGTATTTGTTCTTCTGGATTCCTGAACTCTGTTCTTCAGTGATTTTGAGTAAGATTAGCCCCCAGAGTGAGTCACTGTTAAGAACTACTTCGCCATTTTGTTATTCATTCTAATAAAATAAAAAAAAATAAAAAAATAAAAAAAAGCATCTCAGAAGATCAGGCAATTCAAAGCCTGACTCAACAGGTCATATGAAAGAATGTTAGTTTTTATTCGAGAGATGAAGAGAAATCATGCTAATAAATTAAGAGAAATGAAGGCTAGTCATTGGATTCAGCAATCTGGAAGTCAGTGATGGCCTTAACAAGTGTAGTTTTATGACATGAAATCATGAGGAAGAAAGCCTGATTGGAGTGGCTTTGAGGCAGAATGATGGTTTCTAGAAATGAAAAACCAGAGTTCCCAAAGAGCCCCTTCTGCTATAAACCAAGTAGATCATGAATGAAACATTCAGTTTTAAAGAACTGCAGGGTTTGCAGAAACTAAGAACAATATTCAAGCATCTCTACCACCACCACCAAAACGGAACACAACATAAAACAAATCCAAGAGCTGAAACCCAAGTAGGGAACACTGTGAAGTACTAAGTGAGAAGAGGAAGTGGGGTATGTTCAAGGCAAACAATTGCTAATCTCATCACAACTAAATAAGACTAAGCCTGAGGCAGTTGCAGGACAAGGGAGCTGACCCTCAGACTCTCAAATTAGTCCAAATACCTCAAAGAGGCTATAGTGGTCCCAGGTTACTAGGATCCCAGGCTCTGAGCAATAAAGCCTGGGATCCTTTCTGAAGAAAGGCATCCCAATTTAGGCCCATAGCACTCTCCATAATTAAGGCAAAACAAATATAAACTTTCAATTTAAAAAATCACCTGACAAACCATGAGCAAAAACAAAACAAAACAATAAATGATAGATTTAGATCTCTTCAAAGACTTCAGATATTGAAATTAACAGCAAAATAATAAAGTCAAAGTCTTTTAGGAGAAAGACTATCTATGAAAATATCAAAGAAATAATACACAAAAGCACAAAATAAGCAAGCAATATGCTATGGTTTGAATATTCCCCCAAAGCTCATGTGTTGACAACTTGATGATCCTTAATGCTTCAGCATTGGAAGGTAGGGCCTAATGGAGGTGTTTGAATTCTGGCATCACAGTCCTCATTAATGAATTAATGCCATTATCTTGGGGGCAGGTTTGTTACTGTGGGAGTAGATTCCTTGTAAAAGAATGATGGATGCAGCAAACCACCATGGCACGTGTATACCTATGTAACAAACCTGCACATTCTGCACATGGACCCCAGAACTTAAAGTATAATAAATAAATTAACAAAAAATAAATAAACATTAAAAATAAATAAATAAATCCCACTTACGGGAGTTGAACAATCAGAACACATGGACACAGGGAGGGGAACATCACACACCACGGCATTTCAGGAGGTTGGAGAGGGAGAGCATTAAGATAAATACCCGATACATGTGGGGCTTAAAACCTAGATGACAGGTTGATAAGTACAGTAAACCACCATGGCACATGTAAACCTATGTAACAAACCTGCACATTCTGCACATGTATCTCAGATCTTAAAGTTAAATTTCAAAAAAGATGCCCCCAAAAAAGAATTACTTCAGCCCCCTCTTACTCTCTCTTGCCCTCTCTTTGCTCATCTGCAATGAGATGACACAGCAAGAAGGTATTTGTCAGATGCCAGCCCCTCAATCTTAGGTTTCTCCACCTTCAGAACCATAAGCCAATAAATTTCTTATTATAAGTTGACTAATCTGTGGTAATATGTGGTGATAAAAATGACCAACGAGATTTGAAAAGTAACGAAACTTTTATAAATTAAAAACATTATTGTTGATATTAAAAACTCTATGGATTTAGGCACGATGGTGCATGACTGTAATCTCAGCTACTCAGAAGGCTGAGGCAGGAGGATCACTTGAGCCAAGAAGTTCAAGACTAACTTGGGCAACATAGTGAGACCCTGCCTCTAATAAGAAAAAGTCTCAATTGCTGGAATAATATTTTAGCAAAGCTAAAGACAGAATCAGTGACGGAAGACAAAAAGTGATAGATAATCCACAATGCAGCTCAGAAAAACACAATATGTAATATTAAAGAAACATAACAGAAATGAAGGGTAGATTTAAAAGATCTAACAATCCTCCATCCAAAGTCCAGAAGGAGAAAATGGGGGAAAGGCAATACTGGAAAAGATAATGGCAGATAATCTCAAATTGATAACATACATGAATCCAAAAACACAAGAGACACAGTATCTACCAACAGGACAAATAACAATATCCATTCTAAGATAATATAATAAAAACTGAAGAAGTATAAATAATGAGAAAAATCTTAAGCCAATCAGAAAGCAAGCTAATATTATCTGACAGCAAGCTTTCGAACAGAAAAAAAGGAAGCCAAGAAGACAGGGGGAAAATAACATTAAGAAGTCGTGAAAAAGGTGGCATTAAATTATGCATCTCTTCATTCATTCACATTTATTTAGGTGCTACTATTTATCAGAAATGGAAAAAAAATGCCTTCATAAAACTTAATTGTAGTGATGGGAATAGATAATAAGTGATGTAATTAAATATGTCAGATGCAATGGTGAAAAGTAGAATACAAAAGGGAATAGTAGTACCAAGGAAAGGGAGAGTTTGCGATTTTTAAAATTATTGTGGTCTGAGAAGTTCTCACTTATCAAGTGATATTTGGACAAAGACCTGAGGGAAGTTAGGAAGGAAGTTAAAAGGATAGTTATGAAGAAGTCTCTAAGGAAGACATGGCAAATTCGAAGGCCATGTGGCAGTTCCAGGGCATGGTTGAGGAAGAGCAAGGATGCTAGTGTGGCCACAGCAGTGGGAGTAACAGTGAAAGAAGCAGGAAACAATGTTAGAGAGATAACAGAGCTAGGGTAAAGGATACCACTTGGACCTTCCAGGTGACTACAAAGATTTTTCCATTTTACTTCGAGTGAAATGGAAAGCTAGAGGGTTTTGATAAGAGCCATCTTGTGATCTGTTTTACATTATTAAAGGATGACTTGAATGAGATTATAAGATAAAAAGAGGAGAAGCAAGGAAATCACCTGGGAAGCTATTGCAATAATCTAGGTTATGGTAAACATGGTGCCATGTGCAAAGGTGGTTGTGATGCAGAATGTCAGAAATAGTTGTAACTGAAATTGAGTCCAAAAAGTTTGGTTGAAGTGGTTTATAAAAGAGAGAGCTTTTAGATAGATAACTGGATGGATGTAATTCACTTTCACTCTGAAAAGAAAGCTCTTCAGAGTAGGCTTGAAGGAAAGATCAGGAGCTCAGTTTGAATATGTTAGGTTTGAAATGTATATTACATTTAAATGTTAGAATAGATACAAGAGTTTGGAACTTATTTGTGAGGTCTGCACTGAACACATAAATTTTGGAGTCAGCAGTAAATAATATACAGAAAGTCATGAAACTGAATGAGATTCCAAAAACTGAGCCCTGGGGCACACCAACATTAAGAGATTAGAGAAACTGGGAAGAAGAACTAGAATTAGAGACTGGAAGAGCAGCTGGTAAGGCAGAAGGAAAATCAGGAGAATATGATTTCTTGGGCACAAATAATAAAAGTCTTTAAGAAAAACTCTTTCAAGGATGAGGGCAAGACAAAAACATTTTCACATAAGTGATAACTCAATTTACCAGCAATAGTATTTTACTGAAAGAATTTCAGGAGGTCAAAAACATAATCTCTGAAGAAACTCTGAAGTTTAAGAAAGTATGGCAGGCAATGATATTGGGAGGTTATACTATAACCATGAATATTAAATAATGATAATGACAATATTACATAATTTCTGCAGTTCCAAATAAAAATAGTAGAATTAAAATTCTGTGCAATAGCATACATAACACAAGAAGGTTAATTAGGACACAAAAGGTTCTGGAATCCTTGAATTGTTAAAGAGGAGCATTAAGATTTTAAATTATTTTAAATTAAGCATCAGTGGTAAGCTTACAAGGATAACTAGAACAATAGAAATAGTGTATGACTTGTAAACCAGTAGAGCAATGTTTCTTAAGGGGAGTGTAAACAACATTTTGTGCAAGACAGTTATTAGACAAAACCATCCTGCCCTTTGCAGATATTCAGCATTCCTGAACTCTGCTCTTCAAATGCCAGTAGCATCCACTTCAGTCATTGTGACAACCTAAAAACACCACAGATTTCCAAATGTTTGCAGGAAGAGTACTGTATCACCTTTATGTGAGAACCACTGAAATTCATGGAGAAAACAAGCAGATTAATTTAAAAGTTTAGCCACACTCAAAATAAAAGGCAAGATAAAAAAAAAGTCAAGATATGACTAACCGTAATAAATGTAATTGAACAAAATTTGACAGAGTATTAGTAGAATTAAAACATACTATCCAATTACATAATTACATTGTGTACAAGTAACACTTCTAAAACTTAAGAAAACAGATTTTTTAAAATGTTAGAATACAGCATGATCCTCTCCACTGCTAAATTTTAACAGTTTTTAAATGTTTAAAATATTAAAGTGTTTTTAAACATTAGCCAAAATAAAGTTAGATTATATTACTAGATATAAGATGTATTTACTATTAATAATATATATTAGGAGATTTTGACATCCTTTAATTATTGCTAGGTCAAGCACACAAAACCACAAGTAAGGTATATATGATTTGAACAACTCAATTAGCAAGTTTAAAGATATGTATGTCCATATATTCCTACATATATTTCTATACCTAACAATGGGTGAACACATATTCTTCTTTTACAAGAATGATCATGTAACTAATTTCTTGATTGAGTGATTATGTGCCAAAGAATATTATAGACACTTGAAAGGTATTAACTAATTCATTTAATTCTTATGAAACTGCCAAGAGATAGGTCTGTAAGGACAAAATTTAAATCTGATCCTTTGTAATTTGGTTCTAGTGCCCATGTGTTTAACCAACAGAAAACATTTTCTAAAGGAATATTTAGAAGTTTTCACAAATTTAACAAATTTATAGCTGCTAAAGAAAAAAAATCATGACACTTGTTAAACATGGTTAAGGAACACTTTATTCAAGAGTCTACTGAAATTGGACTTTGCAGAAGGGAAAAGAGATTGAACTCAACTCTCTGACAACAAGTGTCGCCTTAACCTTGAGTCAGGTTCTTCTGAGCCCTCTTCTTGACTAGGCCCTGATCTTATTCCAATTTATCCCTTTGTCTGCTTATTCCAATTTTAGCAACTATCCTGTTGGGTTAGTTTAGTAAGAATTCCCCTCTCTCAATATCTAATCAGATTCCTCATTCTCCACCTTTGATATCTTCTTCAGGAAGAATACTTTCAAGTCCGCCATTCCAAAATTTCCCTTGCCCTGATGTTTTCCTCTTAGCAATTTGCTTTCTACTGGTTCCTACCATGATCCTTGGCTATCCATTCCTGCTTGTCCTTCTTGTATTCAGAGTTTAGCCCAGGCTCTTTCATTTACTGCAAAACTCCTCTGCAGCCATTGCCTCTGCCTACTGAAAACCCCTATTGCAATAATCCCCTTCTTGAATAAAGTCTTCTTAACCATCTTAACAAGTGCCTAAATAATTTTCAACACACACCATATGCCCTTAAAATAATACTGTGCAGTTAGATGTCAATAACAAGAATAACAGAAAAGGATAATTTTAAACACCATAAGTTGGATATTTAAAGCAAACGTATACATCCACATACTTCTAAATAACTCATGAGCCAAAAAAGAAATAATAATAAATTTTTTTCAAAAATCTTGGGATTGATTAATAAAATATTGCATACTGAAACTTGTGGGAAGCTGTGAAAGCAATACTTTGAGGGAAACATTAAGTTAATCATAGAAATTTGCAAATTTTGGTAAATCAATAGCAGCCTAATGTCAGGAATTTTCTATGGTTTAAGCTAAACCTGTAGCCTTACATGCTCATATTAGAAAAAAAGAAATGCTAAAAATTAACAAGTACAAGCCTTGAACTTAAGAAGTCACAAACAATAGAATAAACTCAAAGAACATACAAAAAGGTAAATAAATATGAAATTAAAAATAAAGCAGAAAAAAATCCTGCTTCAGAAAAGGCTAAAAGCTTTGCAAAAACTCATTGATATGTTAAAAAAACCCACACAAATAAACAGATATTAAATATGAAAGGGGTATATAACTACAGATATAGGAAGATTTAAATTAAAAAAAGATGAACAACTTTATGCCAATATTTATAAATTTATAAAAATGTATAAATTCATAGAAAAATGTAACTGACCAAAACTTACTCAATAGGAAGCCTGAATTGTAACTATTAAAGCATTTAAATAACTGCAAAATCCATATTTTTTTTTAAGTCCCATATTATTTTATAGGCAAGGTCTACCAAAGTTGTGAGGGATATATCTCAATATTCTAAATGTTCCAAAGAACAAAATATGAGAAAACACTCCCAAACTCTCATTTTATTATCTTGTATAATTTTAATCCCCCAAACAAACAAAA
Organism: Saimiri boliviensis; assembly: GCF_048565385.1. Taxonomy (NCBI): domain Eukaryota; kingdom Metazoa; phylum Chordata; class Mammalia; order Primates; family Cebidae; genus Saimiri; species Saimiri boliviensis. The sequence goes on from NC_133459.1 coordinate 73,370,351, forward strand.
TTACTTTTTATTAAAGGAAAATTTCAGCCTTTCCCAATCATAAACATAGATACAGAAGTTCCAAATTAATTTTTTTAAAGAAAACCTAACAATACAGAAAAAACATTATGGTCAGGAATGAAAGGGCTATTTAAAAATTTAAAAAATATATAAATGTTATTTCCATAAGTGATTTTTTAAAACTGCATGATCATCTGAATGAGTCTTGTCAAAAAACAATTATATAGATGGCAACATTTTACCCAGAGTTTTACTGTAAAGAGGAGAAAATAAATAGTGCTGTTGGCCTGGTGTAGTGGCTCATGCCTGTAATCGCAGCACTTTGGGAGGCCAAGGCGGGGGAATCACCTGGGGTCAGGAGTTTGAAACCCGCCTGGCCAACATGGTGAAACCTCACCTCTACTAAAAATAAAAAATTAGCTGGGTGTAGTGACACACACCTGTAATCCCAGGTACTTGGGAGGCTGAGGCAGGAGAATCACTTCAACGTGGAAGGCAGAGGTTGCAGTGAGCCGATGCAGCTCCACTGCACTCCAGCCTGAGTGACAGAGTGAAACTTTGTCTCAAAAAACAAAAGAAAGTTCTTTCTTTAGAGAGAGAGAGAAAAAGAGGAAGATGGAGTGAGGGAGAGAAGGAGAGAGGGAGAGAGGGAGAAAGGGAAGGAGGGAGGGGGGAAGGAAGGAAGGAAGGAAGGAAGGGAGGGAGAGCGGGAGGAAGGGAGGGAGGGAGGGAGGAAGGGAGGGAGGGAGGGTGCTGAAGATGGAAGGAGACATAGGAATAAGGAATCATTTTACTGTTTGTTTTTATTTTGCTTTGTTTCATTTTGTTTTAAAAGATGGGAGATAATACAGCATATGTGCATGCTAATAAGGATGACACAGCAACATGGGAGTGATAGATGCGGCAAGAGATAGAAGGATGCTTCTAAGAACAGAGTCCTTGGATCAGAAAGGAAATCCTATCCAGTGCATAAGGGGAGGGTTCCATCCTACAGTGGAGCAGGGGCAGTCCACTTGTTTTAGCAGATGGGAAGGCAGATACAGATAACATACTTGTGATGGGAAGATTATGAAGTTCTCTTCTGAGCTACTCTGTTTTCTCTGTGAAGTACTAAGCAGTGTCAAAAGCTAATGGTGAGAATGAGTTGGGTAGAGGAGAATATGAAGGAGATTGAGATGAGAGAAGAAGGAGGGAAATAATTAACTTTGAGAATAGGAGAGTAAATTGAACAAGGAAATGTAATGAGACATCCTCTCAATGTACATTCTCTTGACATTTCCTCACCTTGCTGATATGGTTTGGATATTTGTCCCCTCCAAATCTCAGGTTGAAATGTGATCCCAATGCTGGAGGTGGGCCTAGTGGGTGGTGTATGGGTCATGGGAGTGGATCCCTCATGAATAGGTTGGTACCCTATCCATGGTAATGAGTGAGCTCTCACTCTACTAGTTCACATGAGAGCTTGATGTTTAACATGCCTGATATTTCTCTTGCCATGTGACATGCCTGCTCCCCTGTGTCTTTTGCCATGAGTAAAGGCATCCTTAGGCCTCACCAGAAGCCAAGCAGATGCTGGTGCCATCCTTGTACAGCATGCAGAACCATAAGCCAGATACACCTCCTTATAAATTACCCAGCCTCAGGGATTTCTTTATAGTAATGCAAATGAACTAATATGCTCACTGTCCAGTCCTTATTATATATATTACATATAATATTATATATAATATATATTTATATATTTTATAACATATAAATATATGTATAAATTATATATCTAATTCTTTCCTCAATTTTTCTCCTCTTCCTGACCTTCAGTCCTCAGGTATCTTCTCTTCATTGTGTTTCTGCGTAAACTCACCAAGTCCAGGGCTTTAAATACCATCAACATGGTGAGGATTGAAAAATTGGTATCTGCATTTTGCACCTCTGCCAGGAGCTCCAGACATTTCTATCCAACTGCTCATGTGGTATCTATACTTGGATATCTAAAAAGGATCTCATGTTCAACATGTCCAAAACAAAATTTTTATTTTTCTCTCCAACCTCTTTTTAGTCAGTCTTCGACACTTCAGTAAGTGACATTATTCATCGAGTTGCTTGGGGTAGAAACCAAACTTTTCCCTTGATTTCTGTTTCTCTTGTACTTCACATCTAATCCATCAACAACTCATATGAGCTTTACCTTCAAAACAAACTCCAAACTGAACTCCTCTTACCACCTCCACCACTACTACCTTACTCTAAGCTACCAGCATCTCTTCTCAACATCACTGAAATAGTTTCTCTGACCCCCGCATTAGTTCTATTCCTAGTCCTGGTCATTCTCCACATGCAATGGAGTGATCTTTTCAAAACAGATCAGGTCAAATAGTCTCCTGTTCAAAACTTTCCATATTTGATATAGCATTTTGTACAAAATCCAGTGTTCCCTCTGATCTGCCTGTCCCTACATGATCTGGCCTTGGCTGCCTCTCTAATTATATCTCCCCCTCACTCATTCTGCTTCAGCCATACCAGTATTTTTACTGTTTCTAGCAGATGTTAAGCTCCTCCTTCTTCAGGTCTTTGTATCTATTTTGAATGGTACCCCAGAAATGTTGAGATTACTCACTCTTGTGAGTCTCTACCGAAATATCACCTCTTCAAGCTGACATTTTTATCCAAAAGAGCCCTACCTTTTTCATCTCTCCCTGTCTCTTTATTATGCTTTATTTTTCTTGATTACATAGATTATATTTCGTTTATATATTTTGCACATCTCCTCCATTTGAAAGAAGGTCCTATAAAGGCAGACACTGTCTTGTCACCATTGTTAATTGTGAATAGTGCCTGGCCAACACACACACACACACAAACACACACACACACACACACACACACACACACACACACTGGTTGAATGTATTCAAGCCCATTTCAATTTGGAAATCATGACTAAATTATTTCTATTTGGCAAATCTGTCCTTTAAGTAATTTTGTTTGTATCACGTTTATTAATTTACGGATCCCTGTACACTCTAAAATCTGCTTGCTTCCAGTAGAAGAAGAATAATTTCTTAAACTGACTTTCCCATGTTTAAAATAACACTGAAAAATTTGGGAATTAAGTACCTATAGAGATTACTATTTAGATGCAATTAGTTCATTCATCAGCATCATTTCAAATACATTACATTATTATCTAATTTGATCATGAACTTCAGCATAGGCCTGTGGAAGGTGCCCTGGACTGATGTCAGAACACTCAGAGTGGATGCCTCACTTAGCTTCTGATTAGTATATAAACCTATGAAAACTTCTATTAATCACTGATTCCACCGCTTCATGTGTAAACAGGAACAGCTGCCCTAATATGCTTTCAAAGAACTCTGTAGGGATAAGTACAAAAGAGTTGAAGTGTTGGGAGAGAAGATATAAAACATTCTTTTCTATTAAGACAACTGCAGGAATTATTGAGGTCCTTCACTGATTTCTATCTCTTTAAACTTTTATGAAAATCTCATAAAATTCTAAGTGAGGTTAAAATGGATTTTGCAAAGTAAGGATAATTTTATTAAAATAACCACTTATTTTACCTACTTCTAGCTTCTAATACTTTGTTAATAATTAAGTCTCTGGATAAATAATATAGAAAATGTTTTGATAGAAATACTTTAAAATAATCTTTGAGATACCATGAAAAACAAGAGATGCTAAAAATCTGCGTTTAATGGCTGTTCTGATGTTTGAGAGGAAAGAAAGTTTATTCTGAATATGGAGGCTGGCTTCTTATTTCAAATAAAATCAACTGTATTAAGTGTAGAGCGTGTAAACCCTTCTTAAAATTGAAAGTGATGATTTCTAGAGACTCTCATAGTGAACTAAAAAAATAAGCTCAAACAAAAATAACCTCATTTTTTCTTTTCTTTTTTCTCTCCTCCTCTTTATTAATTTTTTGCCTTATTTGCACCTTGTTTGTTTAACTAGATTGGCAGGCAAGTTCAAAATTATAGAAATAAATATATCTAGAGTTCAGTAAGTCAGTTTTGTTTTTCATTATATCTTAATAGTTTAATAAATATAAGCTAAATGACAGCACAATTAGATAAAATTATAATTGCCAAAGCTTAATTTTGTAAAAAATAAGCCTATGACAACCCAAGGAATAAAAAAGTTTTTAAACATTTTTATTAACTACTCAAATTAAATATAAAATAATATTAAATATATAAAAGACTAAAAATTAAACATATAAAAGACTAAAAGCTGAAAAAGATCAAGAATGTGTTCTATCTCAGTGAATAGCAAAACCGTTCATCCAGTTCAGTTCTCTCCATTATCTGAAACAATTTGGCTAAGTTGCTGTAACAAAAAAAATCCAAAAATACAGTGGTTTAACCAAGACAGGAAATGCTCTATCACAAATAAAAAAAAATGCAAAATGAGTAGAAATGAGGCAGTGGAGAGGCTCTGCTCCACAAGACTATTCAAGACTCTAGGCTGTGTCTACCTTGTTCTAATGTTCAAGTCTGCATAGATGGAAACATGATCATTCGCATGTTCCAGCCCATGGGAAGGCACTTAGAGTCCTGGGTAAGCAACTTTGTATTTTAGGAGGAGGCCTGAATGTTGGCCCAAATTTAGTCCGTGGTCACATCTAACAAAAAGACAGCTTGACGAATGTAGATGTTAGCGAGGTGGTCACATGTGCAGCTCAAACTCAGGTTGAGGTAGGTAGCACTATTTCTAAAAGGAAGAAAGGAATTATAGACACTGGGGTATTTAATGGTCTGCTACCCATAACCCAAATCTAATCCATCACTGAGGTAAGTCTATTTGCCTCCTATATATTTCACCAAAATATCCATTTGCCTCCATTTTCACTGTCACAGCCCTCATCTGAGATAGGATCACCTCTCACCTGTTTTGCTGCAATAGCCTCCTGACTGGTCTCCCCACATTTACACTATCCTTTGCTCCCAAATCAATTTTCTTCATTACAGCCAAAGAGCTCATTTTGTAATGCAAATCTAATTACGCCATAACTCTGAATAAAAATTTTCAATTGCTTCTCATTGCTCTTAGGAATCCTTAACAAGAACTCTAAAGTCCTAAAGATTTGATCCTCCTTTCCTCTAGTCTCACATGTCACTATTCTCCTCTCTCCGCCCCACTCCTACTCTGTACTCCAATCACATTTGCCACCTGTTCCTCAACTACAGCATGCTCTCTCCTGCCACTAAGATTATGAATGTGTTCATCCTTCTGACAAGAATATTCTCTTACATTTGCCTCACTGACTCATACATCAGTTCTCCACTCAAACTGCTTTCTCAGAGAAAGCTTCCCAGAGCCAGACAACGTCAAATCCCCTGTAATATATTGTCATAGCACCCTACAATTTTGTCACTGCTGGTAATGATACATTTATTTTGTGATTGTCTGAACTGGAGAAGTCTGCAGTTTTAATTTTGGCTTGTTGCTTCCAATAATGTCTTGCCACGTCGGTTGTGTTCTCTTCTCTGGGTGCTTGTTTCCTTCCAGTTTTAAACGTGCATGAGACTGGTCTGGCTTACAGTGAAGAACCTCAAATTACAAACCTTGATAATATTACCTTCCTTTTTTTTGTTCCTTTAGCCATTCTCACCTCATGCAATCTCCCTTAGATAAGAATCTAGGTTGCAGTAACCAGAAGAGTTAGCCTATGTGGCTCCTCTTTTGGCCCACTGTCTTGGGGTCTTAAATGTGGAACTTGGACTCTGTGGGAATCTTCCTCACTTCTCCTACAGCTTTCACATGCCTCTGTAACTACGTCCTTCAATTGAAAAGTTATCAAATGGGCCTTTCAGAACTGTGACATTTATGTTTATAGAAATCTATTTAACCCAAGATGTAAGAAGAGTGTTTTTTTCCCCATTAGAGGCTTTTAGTTTGCCTCGGCCATTTGAAAATATTGCAGTGGCTCATGCCTGTAATTTCAACACTTTGGGAGGCCAAGGCAGGTGGATCACGAGGTCAAGAGATCAAGACCATCCTGGCCAACATGGTGAAACGCCGTATCTACTAAAAATACAAAACTTAGCTGGGCGTGGTAGGGCATGCCTATAGCTCCAGCTATTCAGGAGACTGAAGAAGGAGAATTGCTTGTACCCAGGAGGCAGAGGCTGCAGTGAGCCGAGACCTCACCACTGTACTCTCAGCCTGGTGACAGAGTGAGACTCTGTCTCAAAAAAGAAAGAAAGAAAAAAAGAACATATTAATAGCAGGACAGTGCATAATGATTAACTCTTTGAGCTTTATTTAATTCAAGAAGGAAAATGATAATCCACGTGAATCATGTAGGACACCCCAGATCCCAGGGAGAACATCAGCAAACTGCCCCCATGATAACAACTTGCTGATAAAAGCAAGTGAAGCTCCAATACTTGAGAGAGGCATAAAGCCTCCTCTGTGACTCACCTTTCCACTGAGGATCTGATCAACAAAGGCCAAGGGGGAGCACTGTGCTTCTTCCAAGCCCTGGAGCGAACTTGGAGAGAGGCTTCCAGATACTGTGAGGGAAAGGCACCAGGAAAAGCTGTAGACATTTTCCCAGACACAGGCTTGAGAGCAGGATGCCATTTTAAATCTGGTCACATACAAAATCAGCCATTCTTCGGCAACTTGGCAGCATTGCCACGTAGGCATTTTAGTGTCAGGCCAGAGACTGGAGTGGCTACTCTGGAACAGGGCAAGGGCTTACACAGCAAGAACTGTGGAGCATACCTCAGCAGTAGGTGCTGGAATTGTGCTCCCTACCCCCCAACTCCATTGCAACCCTGGGGCAGAAGAAAAGCTGCTCTAGCTTCAGTTTCTCCTGGGTGGCAAGACTTGCAGCCACAGCCAGCTTGGAGACCTGGAACTGGTCTATGTGTGCTATTGCTGGGTGCCCCAGTCTGCTACCCTGAGGTTGTGATGAAATGGGACCCTCTCCACTCCATGCCCAGGCAGATTTCCAAGGACTTGAAGCACCTGCTTACCTGGATTAGCAGCCTAAGCTACCTAACCCTTCCTGTGCAGAGATACTGGTACACGATGGCCCTCTCTGCTTCATGCCCAGGCCAGAACACCAAGCATTTGTAGCACCCACTCATCTGGTCTAGCCTCCGGAGCCACCCTACCTTTCTTGACATGGAGTGTGTTGCAGCAAGGCCCTCTCTCTTCCACGCCCAAGCTTTAGGTCTCTGGAACACCCACTCTCTTGGATTAGGAGTTCAGCCTACCCAGGCAAGGAAGTTGGGGCCAAGGAGGTTTCCTGGCTGCATGCTTAGGCACACCTCTAAGCACTTGGTAGCTATCCACCAGATTCTCCCTTGAGACTAGTGCTTGTGTCTGCCAGCAGGGGACTTGTAGGTGAGCCATCTTGGTCTTCTTCCACCTTTCACAGCCTCCACTACCCACGAGAGGTGAGCAGAGAGCTCAGACTCCTGCGCAGTTTATGAATCAGCCCACTGTCTGAGGCAACAAGACCTTCTGCTAATAAATAAGGATCAAGTATGTATCCGGACATGTTAGCCACAGCCAGTTCTTACCTATAAGTACCATCTATAGGGCTTGCAGGTTGAACTGCACAGCCCAATATAAAACCTGCCCCAAAAAATGTGCATACATTTATAGAAGCAAAGTCAAAGAACCCTACCCAGTATTCTCTACCATCATACCCCCTAGGCAGGGAGAGGATAGGAAAACGAAAGCAAATAATAATAATAATAATATACAGAAAGAAAAAAATAAAAAATCCTACCAGCATGAAAATAATGACAAAAATTAAAACTGACAGCATCTCCAAATGAGAAGAAACCAGCTCAAGAATTCTGCAACATGAAAAATCTGAAGGTGGTGTCACCATCAAAAGATTGCATTTTCTCTTCTAGAATTAAAAAACTCACTTAAGGAATTTCAAAAAACAAGGGAAAACTATATTGATAGACTAGACCAAGCATAAGAAAAAATCATTTCAGAACTTGAAGGCTGATCTAACTACAATAGTCAGACAAAAATTTTAAAAGAATTTAAAAACTAAACAAAGTCTTCAAAAAAACACGGAATTATTTAAAGCAACCAAACCTATGAACTATTGGCATTCCAGAAAGAAGGAAAAAAAGTAAACAACTTGGATAACATATTTGAGGAAATAATTTATAAATATTTCCCTACTCTGATAGAGAAGTAGACATCCAGATATAAGGAACCTGGAGAACACCAATAAGATACTATACAGAACAAATCTCACAAAGATGTATAGTCACAAGACTGTCAAAGGTCAATGCTAAAAAAAGAAAATTTTAAGGCAGCTAGAGAAAAAGGTCAGATCACATACAAAGGTAACTCCATCAGTCTAACAGTAGACTTTTCAGCAGAAACCTAAAAAGCCAGGAGAGATTGAGGGTCTATAATTCAGTGTTCTTAAGATAAGAAATTCTGAACGAGAATTTCATATCCTGCCAAACTAAGCTTAATAAGCAAAAAGAAACAAAATCTTTTCCAGACAAGCAAGCACTAAGGGAATTTGCTATCACTAGATCAGTCTTAAAAGAGATCCTTAAAGGAGCTCTAAACATGGAAATAAAAGAATGATACTTGCCACCACAAAAACATGCTTCAGTACAGAGCCCACAGACCCTATAAGCACCCACACAATAGAAAGTAAACAGCAACCAGCTAACAACTTCATGATAGGATCAAAACCTCACATAGCAATATTAATCTTAAATGCCTCAGTTAAAAGGCAAAGAGTGGCAAATTTAATAAGTAAACAAGATACATTGTCTATGACCTTCAAGAGACCCATCTCACATGTAATGACACTCATAGGCTCTAAATAAAGGGTTGGAGGATGATCTACCATCCAAATGAAAAAAAGAGCAGGGGTCACTGTACTTACTTCAGATAAAACAGACTTTAACACAAGAAAAGGGCAAAGGGAGGCATTACACAATTATAAGGGATTCAATTTAACAAGAAGATGTACCTATCCTAAATTTATATGTACACAAGATTAGAGCACACAGAATCATAAAACAAGTACTTCCAGATCTATGAAAAGACCTAAACAGCCAAAGTAACCCCAAACCTAACAAAAGAAAAGAAATAACTAGAATCAGAGAATCATTGAAATTGAGACAGAAAAATCCATACAAAGGATCAATGAAACCAAAAGTTGTTTATTTGAAAGGATACACAAGATCAACAGACCACTAGCTAGATGAACAACAACAACAACAAAAGAGTGAGGATACAAATGAGCACAATCATCAACGACAATGGTGACATTACAACCAATCCCATAGAAATACAAAAAATCCTTAGAGACTATTCTGAATACCTTTCTACACAGCAACTAGAAAATCTAGAGGAAATGTATAAATGCCTTGAAACATACACTCTCCCAAGATTGAATCAGGAAAAAATTGAAACCCTGAAGAGACCAGTATCAATTACTGAAATCCAATCAGTAATGGAATAGCTACCAAGAAAAAGCAGCCTTGAGCAAGACGAACTCACAGCCAAATTCTATCAGACATACAAAGAGAAGCTGCTACCAATTCTACTGAAACTATCCCAAAAATTTGAGGAAAAGGGACTCCTCCCTAACTCCTTCTATGAAACCAGCCTCACCCTGATCCCAATGTGTGTGAGGACACAACAAAAAAAGAAAAATACAAGCCAAAATTCCTGATTAACATAGACATAAAAATCCTCAACAAAACACTAGCAACACAAATCCAGCATCACATTAAAAAGGTAATTTGCCACAATCAAGTAGGCTTCAATCTTAGTATACAAGTTGGTACAACATACACAAAACAATAAATGTGAGTCACCATATAAACAAAATTAAAAACAAAAAATGATCATCTCAATATATGCAGAAAAAGCTTTAATGAAATCCAACCTCATTATTAAAACCCTTAAGAAACAAGGCATCCAAGGAACATATCTCAAAATTATAAGAGCCATCTATGAAAACCCACAGCTAACACATACTGAATAGGCAAAAACCGGAAATATTCCCCTCTGAGAACTGGAAGAAGACAAAGATGCCCACTTTTACCACTTGTAGTCAAAATCGTGCTAGAAGTGCTAGCCAGAACAATCAGACAAGAGAAATAAATAAAAAGTATCCAAATAGGAGAAGTCAAACTATCTTTCTCCACAGATGATATAATTCTGTATCTAGAAAACCCTGAAGAAGCCCCCAAAAGGCTCCTATACCTAATAAACAGCTTCAGTAAGAAGACAAAAATCAGGAGACAAAAATCAATGTACAAAATTAGTACTATTTCTTTTTCTTTTTTTTCCTTTTGAGATGGAGTCCCACTCTGTCTCCCAGGCTGGAGTGCAATGGCGTGATACCAGCTCATTGCAACCTCCACCTCCCCGGTTCAAGCAATTCTCCTGCCTCAGCCTCTTGAGTAGCTGGGATTACAAGCATGCCACCATGCCCAGCTAATTTATTTATTTATTTGTTTATTTATTTATTTATTTATTTATTTTTTATTGTACTTTAAGTTCTGGGGTACATGTGTAGATCTTGCAGGATTGTTGCATAGGTACACACATGCTATGGTGGTTTGCTGCCTCCATTACCCCATCACCTACATCAGACATTTCTCCCAATGATATCCCTTCCCAACCTCCCCACCTCCTGCTGTCCCTCCCCTAGCTCCCCACCTCCCAAAAGACCTGAGTGTGTGCCCTTCCCTGTGCCCATGGGTTCTCATTGTTCAATACCACCTATGAGTGAGAACATGCAGTGTTTGGTTTTCTGTTCTTGTGTCAGTTTGCTGAGAATGATAGTTTCCAGATTCATCAATGTCCCTAAAAAAGACATGAACTCATCATTTTTTATGGCTGCATAGTATTCCATGGTGTATATGTGCCACATTTGCTTTGTCCAGTCTGTCATTGATGGGCATCACAGCTAATTTATTTTATATTTAGTAGAGATGGGGTTTTACCCTGTTGGCCAGGCCGGTCTTGAACTCCTGACCTCGTGATCTACCTCACTTGGCCTCCCAAGGTGCTGGGATTACAGGCATGAGCCACCGCGACTGACAAATCAGTACTATTTCTATACACCAATAACATTCAAGCTGAGAGCCAAATCAGAAACATAATTTCAATTACAATAATAGTACAAAAAAATTTAGAAATACATCCAACTATGATGGTAAAAGATCTGTAAGAGAACTACAAAACATTGGTAAAGGAAATCATAGATAACACAAATCTAAAAATATTTCATGCTTATAAATGAAAATAATAAGTATTAAAATGAACATACTGCCCAAAGCAATCCACAAATTCAATGCTATTCCTATCACAGTGCCATTTCCACAGAAGTAGAAAAAAAACTATTCTATAATTCATATAGAACCAAAAAAGAGCTCAAATAGCCAAGACAATTTTAAGCCAAAAGAACAAAGTCAGAAGCATCACATAACCAAACTTCAAACTATACTATAAGGATGTAGTAACCAAAACAGCATGGTACAAAAACAGACACATGAATCAAGAGAACCCAGAAATAAAGTCACATGCCTAAAGCTATCCAATCTTCAGCAAGTTGACAAAAATAAGTAATGGGGAAGGGACTCTCTATTCCATAAATGGTGCTGGGATAGCTGGCTAGCCATATGCAGAAGAATGAAATTGGACTCCTACATATCACCATAAACAAAATTTACTCAAAATGGATTAAAGATTTAAATATAAGATCTCAAACTATAAGAATTCTAGAAGAAAACCCAGAGAAAACCATTCTGGATATTGGCCTTGAAATAAATTTTATTACTAAATTCGGAAAAGCAATTGCAACAAAAGCAAAAATTAACAAGTGAGAACTGATTAAACTAAAGAGTTTCTGCACAGCAAAAGAAACTATCAACAGGGTAAACAGACAGCCTGAAGAATCAGAGAAAACATTTGCAAACTACACATCCAACAAAATTCTAATATTCAGAATCAATAACTAACTTAATAAGCAAAAAACAACCCCACTGAAAAGTAGGCAAAAGACATGAACAAATACTTCTGAAAATAAGACATACAATAGGCCAACAAACATGAAAAAGTTATCAATATCACTAAGCATTAGAGATATGCAAATCAAAACCACAATGAGATATGATCTTACACCAGTCAGAATGGCTATTATCACAAAGTCAAAAAAACAGCAGGCGTTGGTGAGGCTACAGAGAAAGGGAATGTTTAAACACTCTTGGAAGGAATGCAAATTAGTCCAGCCACTGTGGAGAGCAGTTTGGAGATTTCACAAATAGCTTAAAACAGAACTACCCTTTGATCCAGCAATCCCATTATATAAGCACATATCCAAAAGAAAATAAATCATCCTACCGAAAAGACATATGTACTTGCTTTTTCACTGCAGCCTATTTACAACAACACAGACATGAAATCAACCCAGATTCCCATCAACAATGGATTGGACAAGAAAAATATGAGATATATATATATATATATATATATATATATATATATACCATGAAATATTACATGATTATAAAAAAGAATGAAATCATGTCCTCTGCAGCAACATGGATGCAGCTGGAGGCCATTATGCTAAAAGAATTAACATGGGAACAGAAAATCAAACACTGCATGTTCTCACAAGTGGGAGCTAAACATGAAGTACTTACTGACATAAAGCCTGCAACAATAGACACTAGGGACTACTAAAGCGGGGGAGAAAAAAAGAGAAGCAGAGTTGAAAAACTCTTGGGCATTATGCTCAGTATCTGGGTGACAGGATCATATTTATAGTCCAAACCTCAGCATCACACAAAATACCCAAGTAACAAACCTGCACTTGTACCCCCTGAATCAAAACTAAAAGTTGAAAAAATAAGTTATTTTGGCTCAAGTGGTCTTACATATTTGATCCAAATTTCACTACATTTGGCTGATATTCTTCATAATTGTGTTTCTGTTCTGTTTTCACAAGAACAGAGTTTTCTTCCTTGATTTTTTATTCTTTTGGAATTTGTGAGAGAACAAGGATTTTTTTGTTTTGTTCTTTTGTTGTGGTTGTTGTTATTGTTGTTGTTGTTTTTAAGAACTTCTAAAAGGAAAGTAGCATTAAAATGCCTTTATTCCACCACCTTTAACTAGAACTATCTGCAAATATGAGTAAATGTTAACATACCAGGAAGTTGTGTCTCCTTTTTTTGTGGCTTCACACTCCCAAGAGAATGCTTTCCACAGTTATAAGAAGCACCTTGTAGTCTATTTAAACAGAATTTTCTCCCAGTAAAGCAGAGAATATTATGAAAAAAAAAAAAAAAAAAAAAAACACTATCTGCGGACATCCTCAACAGGTCCACACATTTTCTAATGGGAGAAACAGCCTATTATAGCACACAGAGGGAAAACAATATAGTTTCCCCAAGCCCATGAGGAAGCACAGATCTAAGATTATAGAACTGCAAAGGGTTTCTATTTGCTAAGCCTCTCGTCTCTGACTGCTTTTATTCAAATACTATGTAGGTAAGCATATAGCACATAGTGATAGGCACATAAAAGGTTCTCAAAATTGTAATTCTTTTTTTTTTTTTTTTTGCCTGTTAATGCAGAAATAAAAATGGCTCTTTTAAAGAAAAAGAAAGCTTTATCAAGTGCCTACCATATGCTAGGGACAGTGATAGACACCAGAATTCCCAAGCGGAGGAGAAAGACAGGTAAACCCAAAAAGACAATTAGCATAAATAGTACTGCAATCACAGAAGATGCTTTAAGGAAACAAAAATGGACGTTTTAATCTATTCTAACATGATGGGGAAGAAAAATAGAGCCTTCCAAAAGGAAGACATGCTTATGTCAAGCTGCAGTCTTAAAGAACAATAATAACTAACTCCAAAGAAAAATGGGAAAAAGTATTCCAGGCTATGGAAGAACATCATCCTATAAGCTCTCTAGAAGCTAGGTTATAAAATATATAAGAAACTGTAAAAAGTTCACTGAGGCCAGGTGTGGTGGCTCACACCTATAATCTCAGCATTTTGGGAGGTTGAAGTGGGTGGATCACTTGAGGTCAGGAGTTTGAGACCAGCCTGACCAACATGGTAAAACCCCATCTCTACTCAAAATACAAAAATTAGCCAGGCGTGGTGGTGCATGTCTGTAATCCAGCTACTAGGGAGGCTGAGGCAGAATAGCTTGAACCTGGGAGGCAGAAATTGTAGTAAGTTGAGATTGCACCACTGCACTCCAGCCTGGGTGACAGAGTGAGACTTAACCTCAAAAACATATATATATGTATATATTTCACTGCAGTGGAACAATGAAGGGTGAAACAAGTGGAAGTAAAACAGGGGTAGTTGGAGAAAAAGCAGTACCAGGTTCTTTGATTCCATTCACCAAATGCTTATTGAGCATGTAGCATATGTCAAATACTGAGGATACAAGAACTAAGACACAGACCTTACCCTCAATAAGCTTATGGTCTTGTAAATGAGTCCAAGGCATGGAGAATTTCAACATTGTGTGATAAGCTAAATCATAGTGAATGACACTAACTTACCCTAGAATTCAGGAAAGATTAATCTTAGCTGAGTCTTAAAGAATGAAAACAAGATAACCGGAGGATGGTGAAACAGAAGTTAGAAAAATAATTTCCAGTAATTTTTTTTTTGAAGTGCAGGCTTGGAGATGATAAATGGCATGTTTTGTGAGATCCCACCCAAACATAAGTAGTTGAATGTTTCTGGGGCATAAAAAAGCATAAAGAAACAGTTTGAGCATGAGACTAAAGTGAAAGGAATGAGCTGACTATTGGAGGGGAATTAATGTCCTGCTAAGAATCTTGAACTGTATCCTGCAGACAATGTAGAACTACCGAGGAGTTTCAGTTAGGGAAAAACACACAGTTTAGGCTGATCACTCATGATAGATTTGAAGGAAACAGTCCTGGAGGATTGAAGGACAATCAGAATACTATTATAATAACCCAATAAAGAGACTCTCATAACTTTCTCTAAGGTTGTTAGAAAGGATAGAGTGATGGAGATAAACTTGAGAAAAAAAATAGACAAAACCAGAAGAATTTATTCATTGAAAATGTGTAAAAAATGAAGGGAAAATGAATCAAGGATAATATCTACCTTTCACAAAATCTAAGAAAGCGAATATCTCTTATACATTGCTTAATTTATAATATACTTATTAATATTAGTCTATAATCTTAAGGAAGGAACTGCGTTATTTACTTTTCCAGTGCCTAACCCAATGCCTTCACAAAGTGTGCACTTAATAAATATATGAAGAATTAATGAGAAAAATCAAGGAACTGGTAGAAATGATGAGTTTGGTATTGAATATAATGAGTTTAAAGATGCCTGTGTAATTTCTATACAAAAATAATACAGGTCTAGAGTTCAAGAAAGAGGTCCAAGTAAGAGACAGAGAATTGAACGCCATCGGAATAATTAAAGCCAAAAGAATAGAAGAGCTCAGAGTGAAAAAATATATTGGTGAGGGATAGCGCTCTAGCGATATCACTTTAATAAAAGTTTCATTTTGTTTGGGCCAAGGGTAGAGAAAGATAATTTATGCAGATGAAGATTCAAGAGCCTCAGGATGTCTCCTCTAATCCAAGCACAAGGAAGAACAATTTCTCCTCTAATAGTCGCTATAAAACTATTGCCTGTCTTATGAAATTGACATTCCATGGAAAGAAAAAAATAATACCCTTCATTTATTTAGTATTTAGCATTTACAAAGTTCTTTTTTTAGTATAATTTATATACAGTAAAATTTATCCATTTTTTGGATGTTCAGTTCTGAGTTCTGACAAATGTACATAGCCATGTAGCCACCAATATAATTAACATATAAAGCATTTTCATAATTCCAAAACTTTTTGTATGATCCTTTGTAGAGGATCCCCTTCTATTCCCAGCACCTGACAACCACTTGCAGAAGTTTGTTCATTTGGTGAGGTGCAATACAGGTATGGTAATTATTATCATCCTCCCTTACCCAAGAAGAAAATACAGTAACTTTCAGAGGTATATGAGTTGCCCAAAGTAACATAAACAGCACCTGACCCCTGGGGTTCTAATTCTAAATGGAATATCTTTCCTTTGAAACCCAGAATGTCATCTTATCAGCATACAATTATTAAAATTCATGGCATGTAAAGCAGATCAGCAGTCATAGTCTGTAAGGCATCTAGAATCTTTCAAATGTTCAACCAATATCAAGGTAATTGTAACTTAAAAACATATTATTATTTTTATTATTTAGATAGGTCTCACTATGTTGCTCAGGCTGGTAAACTTCTGGGCTCAAGAAATCCTCCTGCCTCTGCCGCTCGAGTAGCTGGAAGTACAGGAGGCATGTGAATCTTATACACAGCAGTGCTTAAGCAATGCCCTGAAAGCCAGGAAGTAGAAAGAGGAAATAATTCTTGGAGAGTTGGTTTTATAACTGGATTGTTCAGGTAGCTGGTGTTCCTGAGAATAATGGCAACTATATTAAAATTAATGGCTGTATATACATAGAACATAAACTATACAAATCTGCCTCACTATATATACATTCTCTGCACTGTTCTCTCCATATAACGAATTCTGCTGTAGGAGCTCTTGAACTCTGGAACTCTGAGGACAAGTGGAGTTTATAATGTTATGATAATGAGAAGCCCTATTTTAAAAGGAATCATTATTAAAGTACTCTATTTTAATTTGGCCTTCCTACTTCCGCCCATCTTTATTTGGAATGAGTTGCAATTTCTACCCCACTACCAGTAGAGAAACTACATGATTAAGACAATAAATATTTCACAAAATGTAAACTCAGCTTTCGGGACTTTAAACATCTGCTCTAAAAATAAAACTTTTACAAATGCACAGCCACAGACAAAGTGACACCTTTCTCCCAAGAATTTTTTTTTATGAAACTATAAAAGCCCATTTACAAACACACTGATCTATTGCCAAACCTACTGGGTAGATTTAAACTAATTCACATGTAATGTTGGTCATTTATATGAGTCTTTATACAGCTGTGGGACACTCTCAAAGTTTTCTTGATTACTTTAGATAAAATTATTCAATGGGGCTAACACTCTACATTCAAGATTCCAGTAAAAGGGATCTAGATATTGGAATTGAAATATCCCCCAAATTTCTACTGATTTTATTGCTATTTTTATTGCCAATATTCTCAATAGGAACAATCTCTTGGCAACATTTAACAAACCTTTTCTCCACTTATCTTTTCTACCCTAGAAATGCAAGACAGATAAGAAAACCATTTATATTCAACTCCCTTCTAATTGAATAATTGTTCAGTTTTAGTCAGAAATTTGAATGTTTTTTCCATTCTTACATAATTCATCTTTGTTAAAATCAGTCTGACATCGTTGCAAATTTATCCATAACATGGGGAGAGTTTTACAGATATCTATTGCCATAACATTAATGATAGTGGGAAAAAAATGGAAGCAACCCAATGTCTGAGAAAAGAAAAACAGTTAAATAAAGGCTGATATATTGATTAAACAAACTGTCATGCACCATTTAGAAGAATGATTACAAAGATTACATAGCTACACAAAAAATGCCTTTGGCATTTCAAGTCTTCACATAAACCAAAAGAGATCTCTGATGATTTAATTGAATCCACAGATAACCTAGCACATTACTACTATACATCAGGTATGAAAATAGTTTTAAAGCTGTTGCCTAACCATTTTCATCTCTGACAATTTTCACCTGCACCTTTTTCCCTACAAGATAGTATTATTTAGGTCATATCCTTCACACACACATATTATCTTATTGAATCCTCATAAAATCCAAAGAGGTAAATAATATCATTAGTTTACTAGAACAGCTATTACTATTATTCTGAGTGTCTTATCCCAGGAAATTAGATATACTTAATTGTGTTTTGAGGATCTCATTTGTCCAAGTCTACTAGTCACCAAATTTTGCTAGCCACAGTGACTAGATAGCTCTTTCCTGACAAAAGAAAATACAGAATTCCCATTATTTAGTTACTGTCTAGGCCAGCACTGTCCAACAAAAATACAAAGCAAGCCCTTGGATAGCATTTCTGAACCTGCTCTGGGCAGTAGGGATGCCCACTACCCTTAAGGGTGAATGCAAGGCTAAGCAGCCTTCACAAAAAGCTGACTAAAAAGCCCTTGGGCCTTAAGGGAACACTGGTAGGAACTGCCAGTGGGTCCTCCTGACCTGGGATGGTGGTGAATATGGGATGATGCTCCTCTACCTTTGAAAAGAAGAGGGAAGAATGGAAAGTACAAGAGAATACCAGACGGCCTATTAAGGTTTTTGACTATAGTCCCTGGCTCCTAAACAACACTTATGGACCTTCCTGGGGCCTGGGGAAAATCACCACCCTGAAGGGAACAACACAGGCCTAGCTGACTTTGTCACCTGCTGACTGTAGAGCCCCATGGCACTGAGCAAACATAGGCCATAGCCAGGAAGTAGTTATAGCAGGCCTCGGGCAAGATCCAGTGCTGTGCTGGCTTCAGGTCTGACCCAGGATAGTCCTAGTGGTGGCAGCCAAAGGGGTGCTGGTGTTACTCCACCCCCATCTCGAGTTGTCTCAGAACAAAGAAACTGTTTGTTTGGGAGAAACTAAGGGAAGAGAACGAGTCTCTGCCTGGTAATACAAAGAATTCTCCAGGTGCTTGTTCACCACCATTAAGGTGGTACCTGTACAAGTCTCCAAGAACCACAGTGTTACTAGACTTGGGGTGCCCCCTAAAACAAATACAGCTTAGATCACAATACTCAAGTTTTTAGAAAATCTAGAAAGCCTTCACAAAAAAAGACTGGTACAAAAAAGCCCAGACTGAGAATACTACAATAATGCTTAACTCTTCAATGCCCAGGGACAGATGAACATCTGCAAGAATCAAGACAATCCATGAAAACACAATTAAATAAGGCACCAGGGACCAATCCTGGAGAAACAGATACGTGATATTTCAGACAAAGAATTCAAAAGCTGTTTTGAGGAAATGCAGTGATATTCAAGATAACACAGAGAAGGAGTTCAAAATGCCTGCAGACAAATTTAACAAACAGATTAAAATAATTTAAAAGAATCAAGCAGAAATTCTGGCTCAGACAAGTGCAATTGACATGCTGAAGGATGAAACAGAGTGCTTTGATAACAGAATTGGTCAAGCAGAAGAAAGAATTAGTGAGCTTGAAGACAGGCTGTTTGAAAATACACAGAAGAGACAAAAGAAAACAGAATCTTTTAAAAATGAAACATACTACAGCAGGCGTCCCCAAACTTTTTACACAGGGGGCCAGTTCACTGTCCCTCAGACCGTTGGAGGGCCGCCACATACTGTGCTCCTCTCACTGACCACCAGTGAAAGAGGTGCCCCTTCCTGAAGTGCGGTGGGGGTCCAGATAAAGGGCCCGCGGGCCGTAGTTTGGGGACACCTACACTGCAGTATCTAGAAAACAGCTTCAAAAGGGTAAATCTAATAGTTACCAGCCTTAAAGAGAGAGAAAGGAATAGGAGTAGAAAGTTTATTCAAAGGGATAAAGACAGAAAATTTCCCAAACCTAGAGAAAGATGTCAATAATCAAGTACCAGAAGGTAATAGAATATCAAGCAGATTTAACCCAAAGAAGTCTATCTCAAGGCATTAACAATCAAATTCCCGAAAATCAAGAATTTTTTTAAAAGTATCAGAAAAGCAGCAACAGAAAAGAAACAAGTGACATTCAATGAAGCTCCAATATGTCTGGCAGCAGACTTTTCAGTTGAAATCTTACAGAAGAGAGTGACATGTTATATTTAAAGCACTAAAGGAAAAAAAAAAAAAAAAAAAAAAAACTTTAAACCTTAAGTAGTACATATCCGGTGAAAACATCTTTCAAACATAAAGGAGAAATAAAGACTTTCCCAGACAATAAAAGCTGAGGGATTTGATCAATACTAGACCTATCCTGCAAGAAATGTTAAAGGGAGTACTTCAATTAGAAAGGAAAGACTGTTAATTAGTAATAAGAAATAATCAGAAGTTACAAAACTCACTGGTAATAGTAAGTACACAGAAAAACAGAATAGTATAACACTGTAACTGTGGTGTGTAAACCATTCTTATCCTAAGTAGAAAGGCTAAACAATGAAACAAACAAAAACAATAACAACTTTTCAAGACATAGCACAATAAGATATAAACAGAAACAAGAAAAAGGTAAAAAGCAGGGGAACAAAGCTAAGGCATAGAGAATTTGTTTTGTCTTTTCTTGTTTGTTTATGCAAACAGTGTAGTTATCAGCTTAAAATAATGAGTTATAAGATAGTATATGCAAGCGTCATGGTAACCTCAAACAAGAAAACATATAATGGATATACAAAAAATAAGAAGTGAGTAATTAAATCACATCACCAGAGGTAAAAATCCTTCATTAAAAGTAAGAAAGGAAGGACAGGCAGAAAGTAGACCACAAAAGAAGCAGAAAACGTATAACAAAATTGCAGAAGTAAGTCCTTACTATCAAGAATAACGTTGAATGTAAATACACTAAACTCTTCAGTCAAAATAGATAGCCTGGCTGGATGAAAAAAGAAAAAAACGAAGCAATAACCTTTTGCCTACAAAAAATACACTTCACCTCCAAAGACACACATAGACTGAAAATAAAGGGATGGAAAAAGATATCCCATGCCACTGGAAACCAAAAGATAGCAGGAGTCACTACACTTATATCAGACAAAACAGATTTCAAGACAAAATCTATAAGAAGAGACAAAGGTCACTGTATAATGATAAAGAGTCAATTTATCTAGAGAATATAACAATTTTGAATATATATGTACCCAAAACTGGAGTACCCATATAGATAAAGCAAATATTATTAGAGCTAAAGAAAGAGGCCCCAGTACAATATATAATACAGTAATAGCTGGACGCTTTAACACCTCACTTTCAGCTTTGGACAGATATTCCAGATAGAAAATCAACAAACGTCAAACTTAATCTGCACTATAGACCAAATGGATCTAATAGATATTTACAGAACATTTTATCCAACAGCTACAGAATACACATTTTTTTCATCAGAACATGGATCATTCTCAATGACAGACCTTATGTTAGATCACAAAACTAGTCTTAAAATATTTTAAATGAAATAATATCAATAATTTTCTCTATACACAATGGAATAAAACTAGAAATCAACCTCTTATGATTTCCAATAAGAGGAATCTTGGAAACTATACTAATGCACAGAAATTAAACAATATGCTTCTGGATATAGGTCAATGAAGATATTAAGAAGGAAACTGAGCCAATGAAGAAGTTAAAAAGAACACTGAAACATTTTTTGAAACAAATGATAATGGAAACAATATGCCCAAACCTGTGGGATATAGCAAAAGCAGTAGTCATCCATATCTACCCAAGAAAAAAAGAAAAACTTCAAACAACCTAACAATATATCTTAAAGACTAGAAAAACAAGAGCAAACCAAAACCAAAATTAGTAGAAGAAAGATTAAAGAAATAAAGGAAATTGAAATAAACAATATGAAAGATTAATAAAACAAAAAGTTTATTTTTAAAAACATAAAACTGACAAACCTTTAGCCAGACCAACTAAGAAAGAAAAAGAGAGAAGTTTCAAATAAATAAAATAGGAAATGAAAAAGGAAACATTACGACTCATACTGAAGAAATTCAAAGAATCCTTAATGGCTACTATGAGCAACTATATGCCAATACATTTAAAAATCTAGAAGAAATGGACAATCTCCTAGACACATACCAACTAACAAGATTGAACCAGGAAAAAAAAAAACAAAACCTGAATAGACCAATAACAAGTAAGAAAATTGAAGCTGTAATAAAATGTCTCCCAGTAAAGAAAACACCAGCACCCAATGGCAACCCTGCTGAATTCTACCAAACATTCAAAGAAAAAGTATCAATTTTCCTCAAACTATTCCAAAATTGGGGAAAAGGGGCATACTTCCAAATTCATTCTAGAAGGCAAGTATTTCTCTTATACCAAAGCCAGACAAAGACATATCAAAAAAAGAGAAAACTACAGGCCGATATCCCTGATGAATATTGATGCAAAAATCTTCAATAAAGTACAGCAAACCAAATTTTACAATACCTTTAAAAGATCATTCATCATGACCAAATTGGATTTATCCCTGGGATACAAGGATGGTTCAACATACACAAGTCAATCAATATGATTTATCATATTAACAGAATGAAGGACGACATCCATATGATCACTTTAATTCATACTGAAAAAGCATTTGATAAATTTCAACATCTTCCATAAAAATTCTCAAACAACTAGTAATAGAAGAAACATATTTCAACAGAATAAAAGCCATATATAACAGATTCATTGCTATTATCATACTGAATAGGGAAAAACTGAGAGCCTTTCCTCCAAGATCTGGGATATGCCAAGGATGCCCATTTTCACCACTGTTATTCAACATAGTGCTGGAATTCCTTGTTAGAGCAATGAGACAAAGAAAGAAGTAAAGAGTATCTAAATTGGAAAGGAAGAAGTCAAATTGTCCTATTTGCAGATGATATAACTTTTTGTTTGGAAAAACCTACACTCCACAAAAAAACTATTAGAACTGATCAACAAATTCAGTAAAGTTGCAGGATAAAAAATCAACATATGAAAATCAGTAGCATTCCCATATGCCAACAATCCAAAAAAGAAATAAAATTAATCTTGTTTACAATAGCCACAAAGAAACCCTAAATACCTAGGAATTAACTAAAGAAAATAAATACCTCTATAATAAAAATTATGAAACACTGATGAAAGAAATTAATGATGACATCAAGAAACAGATAGACATTCCATGTTCATATATTGAAAGAATAAATGTTGTTAAAATGTCCATACTACCCAGAGCAATCTATAGATTCAATTCAATCCCTATCAAAATACCAATGATTTTCTTCATAGAAATAGAACAAACAATCCTAAAATTTATATGGAACCACAGAGGACACCAAATAACCAACGCTATCCTAAGTAAAAACAACAAAACTGAAGAAATCGAATTATCTACTTTCAAATTATAGAATGGAGCTAAAGAAACCCAAAACAGCTTGATACTGGCATAAAAACAGACACATAGACCAATGGAACAGAGTAAAGAACACAGAAATAAATCTACATAATGACAGTGAACCCATTTCAACAAAGGTGCCAAGAATATACACTGAGGAAAAGACAATCTCTTCCATAAATGTTGCTGGAAAAACAGGTTATCTATATGCAGAAGAATAAAACTAGATGCCTATCTCTTGCCATATATAAAAACTGAATCAAAATGGATTAAAGATGTAAATCTAAGACTTTAACCTATGAAACTATTAAAAGAAAACATCAAAGAATCTCTACAGGACGTTGTCCTTAAAAAGAATTTCTTGAGTAATACCCCATAAGTACAGGCAATCAAAGCAAATATGGACAAATGGGATAATGTCAAGTTAAAAAGTTCTGCACAGCAAAGAACAATCAACAAAGTGAAGAGACAACCCACAAACGGGAGAAAATATTTGCAAACAACCCATGTGACAAGAGATTCATAACCAGAATATATAAGGAACTCAAACAACTCTATAATAATCCAATCAAAAGATAGATAAAAAATTTGAATAGACCTTTCTCAAAAGAAGACATACAAAAGGCATTTAGGTGTTCAACACCATTCATCATCAGAGGAATGTAAGTCAAACTACAACAAGAGATCATCTCACCCCAGTTAAAATGGCCTATGTCCAAAAGACAGGCAAAAACAAATGCTGGAAAGGAGGGGCGGAAAGGGAGCTCTCATACACTGTTGGTGGGAATGTAAATCAGTGCAAATACTATGGAGAACAGTTTGGAGAGTCCTCAAAAAATTAAAAAAAGAGACACCATATTATCCAGCAATCCTGTTGCTGGGTATATAGCCAAAAGAAAAAAAAGTCAGTGTATCAAAGAGATATCTGCACTCCCATATTTGTTGTAGCACTCTTCACAATAGCCAAAATTTGGAAGCAACCTAAGTATTCAACAGCAAATTAATGAGTAAAGAAAATATCGTACTTATATACAATGTAGTACTATTCAGCCATAAAAAATGTCATATGCAACAACACTGGAGGTCATTATGCTAAGTGAAATAAGTCAGACATGGAAAGACAAACATTCCATGTTCTTACTTATTTGTGGAAACTAAAAATCAAAATAATTGAACTCTGGGAGATAGGAGAAGGATGGTTACCACAGATTGGGAAAGGTAGCGGTGGGGTCAGGGGAATGTGGGTATGGTTAATGGGTACAAAAAAATAGAAAGAATGAATTAGACCTAGCATTTGATAGCACAACAGGGTGACTATGGTCAATAGTAATTTAATTGTACATTTTAAAATAACAAAAGGTATAATTTGAATGCTTGTGACACAAGAGATAAAT
This sequence comes from Saimiri boliviensis, assembly GCF_048565385.1. Lineage (NCBI taxonomy): Eukaryota > Metazoa > Chordata > Mammalia > Primates > Cebidae > Saimiri > Saimiri boliviensis. The sequence goes on from NC_133459.1 coordinate 73,394,850, forward strand.
GTTTAAAGGGATGAGTACACCCACTTTACATGATGTGATTATTATACATTGCATACCTGCATCAAAACATCTCATGTACCTCATAAATATATTCACCTGCTATGTACTCACAAAACTAAAATGAAAAATAAAAATTTTAAAGGTGTATATATATAGCATGCCATGTATGCAATTTTTAATTTTTTATTAGCTGCATTAAAAAGGTAAAAAGAAACAGATAAAATTAATTTTAATAATGCCTTTTACTTAATCCAATATATTCAGATTATCATTTCAACAGGTAATCAATATAAATTCATTTATTTGAGAGAAAAATGAGATATTTTGAATCCTTTTTGTTTTAACCAAGTCTTTGAAGTCTGGTCTGTATTTTACATTTACAGATCATCTCAGTTCAGACTAGCCTCATATCAGGTGGTCAATAGCTTCATGTGAGAAGAGGCTATCATTTTAGACAGCACTGTTGAAGACTAACTGATAAAAGAATGTTGAAAATACTTAAGAAAGGTAAATTATGGCATAACAAGCAGTGAGCTGTAACACCATGTACCATTTAAGAAACAATAATACCATTTATGTAATTGCAATGCAGATTTTACTAGCATTCCCAGAAAAAAAAAAAAAGTGTAGTGAATTTCTTTTTCTTTCCTTTTGGTAATATCATTCTGAAACCAGTATGTGCATAACTTAGTGAAAAGGCATCACTAAAATGGTGAAGAGTATAATGGAATAAAAATATTATGCCCTTGGGATAAGGTGTCCTGGCTATGAGACAGAAAGTAGAGTCAGGCTGGGCACAGTGACTTATGCCTGTAATTCCAGCATTCTGGGAGGTGAGGCAGGGAGATTGCTTGAGATCAGCCCGAGCGACATAGCAAGACGCTGTCTCAAGATTAGCAAAAATTATCTGGGCATGGTGATGCATGCCTCTAGTCCTAGCTATTCAGGAAGCTGAGGTGGAGGATCATTTGAGCCCATGAATTTGAGGTTACAGTAAGCTGTAATCACACTACTGCACTCCAGCCTGGGCAACAGAGAGAGAACTTCAGAAGAAGAAAAGAAGAAGAAGAAAAGAAGAAAGAAGGAAGAGGGAAGAAGAAGAAGAAGAAGAAGAAGAAGAAGAAGAAGAAGAAGAAGAAGAAGAAGAAGAAGAAGAAGAAGAAGAAGAAGAAGAAGAAGAAGAAGAAGAAGAAGAAGAAGAAGAAGAAGAAGAAGAAGAAGAAGAAGAAGAAGAAGAAGAAGAAGAAGAAGAAGAAAAAGAGTCAATATATTCTGAATCTCATAATAAAAAATTGCAGTTCAAAGGGAGGAGGGCTTCACAGATGGCTTACATATTTTCTAAGCTCCAAAAAACACTCTTTTTTTTTTTTTTTTTTTTTTTTTTTGAGGCGGAGTTTCGCTCTTGTTACCCAGGCTGGAGTGCAATGGCGCGATCTCGGCTCACCGCAACCTCCGCCTCCTGGGTTCAGGCAATTCTCCTGCCTCAGCCTCCTGAGTAGCTGGGATTACAGGCACGCGCCACCATGCCCAGCTAACTTTTTTTTTTTTGTATTTTTAGTAGAGACGGGGTTTCACCATGTTGACCAGGATGGTCTCGATCTCTCGACCTCGTGTCCACCCGCCTCGGCCTCCCAAAGTGCTGGGAAAAACATTCTTTAGAAGCAAGTATCACCAACCTTTTTATTTGACAGCATATTAAAGGTATTCCTACAGTTTAGATGTTTCTGTAAGAGCAACTAGGAATAACCCTTGAAAGATAAGGGCTTTTGATAACAACCACACTTTCAAACCAATCAATCCTTCAGACAATACTTTAAACAAAATTGAATGAGGTCCACATGTAAGCTAAAAGCCTAGGGCTATACTTTAAAAGAGCAGCAAAAACATACTCAAAGATGGATGAGAATGAGCACTCAAGAAAAACCAAGTGAATGTATAGTTGTGCCCCACCTTATAAATGTTCTTCACATACTGCCACAGCTAAAATTAGGCCCCCAAGTTTGAAATCATCCTTCCACAAAAGTTGTTTATGTTATATGAACTCTTCTGTAACATAATGGTAGAATTTAGAGTCTAGTGAGGACTATTACAGCCAAGTAAATAGGCATCTAAATTATTTTGTAGCGTGACAGCTACCAAGATAGGGAAGGTGTAATGGAAGCACACAGGAGGAGCCATAACCCAGAAATGAGGGGAAGGAAAGATTACTGGGGTCAGCTTCCCAGTAAATGGGAAGAAAATGAAGTCTACGCTAAACCTACAGCATAAGTCGGTGTTAGCCTAGTGAAAGGAATTGGAAGCAGAGAAAATGGAATGTCCAAGGCTAGAAAGCAGCATGGCCTGCCCTGGCATGTCAAGGAACTGAGAGAAGTATGGTGGGAGGGCTGGGGTGGGGCTGGCCAGGTGGAGAAATGTGGGTAGGAAGTTAAATGAGAGTGCCATCCTGCAGTCCCTTTTAAGCTACCCTGAAGAGTATGGACTTACCTCTAGAGCAGCGGAGAGCTACCAGAGGCTTTTGGGTAACTGTTTCTACTTTGACTTCCTACCTCTGGTGAGTTTCTAACTCCTCAATTAAACGAAAATCCTAAAACTAAAGCATTTTGCAAGTGCTCGGGGGGGTAAATGAAAAGGCTAACAAAATACAACTTGCTTCAAATACAAGGCAGAGAGGAAAAAATAGAGGGCTCAGACACGTTTATTCACTGAACTTGGAAAGTTAGTATTTTATCATACTAACTTCATAGAAGATCTATTTTTTTTTCTTTTTTTTATGGCCTGGTTGTGGTTTCTTTGGAGTTTCATAAAATTAATGGCTTGTAACATCTCATTACAGGGCAAGTCTAAGGGCACCTTTCTCATCATTGCATAGGCAGCTTCCAAATCACTGTCTCTACCTGACCATAGCCTTTTATCCCAATCATGGCAAGGGGAAAGCCCATGCCTTCAGTCAAGTGAAAGATCTTGAGAGAATGCAGGCAGAGCTCATGTATCTTCTCCAAATATGATTTTTTCTATTTTTCCTTTGCTGATGTGTTCAAAGTATTTCTTCTCTCTGGCATTCCACTACCCTCTCCTTCTTAATTTTCTTCTACTGACTCTGGACTGGCAGATTTTTCTTAGCTCAGTCACTAAACCCTTTGTGTAGTTGCCTAAGGACATTTACTCTTATTCTATCTATCCCTAGAGAAGATCAAATAAGCTAGTTGGTATCCTCTGTCCAAAACTTCTGCACATTCTTAAGTATCATTAGCAAGGAACCACTAAGCCTTTTTTTCTGTGATCTATATTTATAATGCCACTTCCTGATCATTTTTATTTCCCAGCCACATAATGTTTTATGGCAAACCCTGGAAAAACCTCTCAAGTTTTTAATGTCTCACTAAGCACGATTTGACAATACTAGATACTGTATCTTAGTAGGATTTTGGCTAGTGTTCAGGACAATAGGCACAGCACATCTCCCTGGGTTAAAAAAAGAAAAAGAAAAAAAAAAAAACATTGGGGCCTGGGTGTTAATTCTTCTTCTCTCAAGCCACTGGGAATAGAGCTTTCAAACAAGACCAAAGAAAAATATCAGAATAAAAAGGCTTCACAGAAGAAATGAGGTATCTTTAGGGTGAGTCATGCAGAGGGAAATGTGCCCAGCATCTGTCAGTAGTACCTTTATGATTCAGTCATGAGTATCAGCTTAATTCTTTCTTTTGAGAAGAAAGCCAAGGCATTTTAAATGCAGAGCTGTTTAGATGTGGTACCCATTCTGCGAAGTTAATAACATTTTTGAGGGTTCATTAATCTCAGCAAGTCTGAAAAAGATATATTTTCATGTTCATGCTCATCTACTATCATTCTTACAGCATATTTTTACATAAATAATTGGTTATGGTTCAAATTAAAATAACATTGACAATTATTAAGCAAGCTAAGAGTTTTTTGAGCTTGCTCTGTGATGTGAGATATCAGCACCCCAGGGTACCTCAAGACCATGTGTTATCTTATGATAACATTCAACTCACTTTTTTCTAGGCTTATAAAATACAAGTTTTTCATTTAGCAGCTGAAATGACTGTGTTCTGTTTAGATAATATTCCCTTACTGAAAGGTTAGTCTCAATAGAATTTTTCTGATTAAAGTATAAATGTGGTATTTATAAGGACTAGGATTTGTGTTCCTGGCAAACCGAGTGTCCTCAAAAGCATTGCAACCCTGTGCTCATTTCACAAGTCCTATAATATTTTGCAGACCACTGTGTCCTCTATACTCAAAGCCTTCTCATAGACTAACAAGTGGCAAGCCTTCACTCTTACACATATTATAATCTTTCTTTGTGGCATGCACTAAAGACCTCTGTGTGATGAATTGTCATCTCCCTTAACCTCAAAGGTAACTGGCTATAAAATTGTTTTATGTTCCTTGTATTCCTAGTCCTGGTGTAAAAATACTAGCTGTAATTCAGTGTTGGCAATGTGGTATTATTCACAAAGCACTCAAACTGTACTTTCCAGTTTTAGAATGTCATCAGAACTTCCTGATTGAATTACAATCTAGCATTTAGCTGAGTGTCCTTTTTTATGCATGAAAATTACTCACAAGCACTTCCCAACATCTCCAGGGCCTACATGGGGGTTCCAGAGGGAGCAACACTTTGCATAATCCTTCAAAAATATCTTCAGGGACATTCAAGAGCCAAGAATTGGATAAAGCTTTTAAAATCAATGCTGGTTTAAAAAAAAAAAAAAAAACAAAAAAAACAAAAAAACATAGCTTACAAAATGAAAATGTCTTGATGATTTTCCAAAGAAAAAGAGGAAGCCTCTGAAAATATGACTCAACTTCACTGGCTAGTTTCCAAAGAAAAATTTCTAAGCTGATACATGGATTTAGCCCAACTATGTCAGTTTTTGGTGAGGTAGGCGATGGAGTTGTGTTTGTTTACTGTGGAATTTGGGAGTACTTGTTTTGTGCTGTTCTTTGCTAAAAACACTTTAGTGCCATAATCAAAATCCATTCACATATAGATGTTTTCTTATTCACTTCTCTATGTTTACTTTCAAGAGATAATAATTTTACAGATGACTTCCCCTATTGTATCAGCTTCTCTAATTCTAGCACCATATTCGACATCTTATTTTACAAGTGCTTTTTCTTCACTCTAGCCTTATTTTTCCTTATGTTCTTTCCATAATTGTATAAATTTCCTTTATAAATAAGAAATTTTTTTTTCATCTGTTGTGGTCTTTTCCAACTTTGTCCAATAACAAATTTGTCCAGCCTAGCTGGTGATGGTATAATTAGTACTAAGTAATATAATGAATTCTCTAAATATAAGCTCTGTTGCTCTGTAATGTGGTGGTGTCACAGAATATCAGAGAGGACAAATATTTTAGTCCTGATTCTATACCTGTACATATATGACTATAGACATAATATGTCTACAGTTTTATGCCTATAGACCTGCTTTGTTTTTTCAAAAATACATGTTAATAAAAATGTTAGAAGATTTGCTACTTCATTGAATATTTAACACTCCTTAATTATATCAGTTCACTGTCAATAACAGATTTCATTCTAAGATTCAGGGCACGATGGGGAATGGCAACAATCTGATAAATAAAAAAGAAAAGAATCTCTAAGAATATTTGGATTTCATTGTCATACAATCTTCACCTTCTACCATTTCCTAGGCACTTACTGTGATTAGTAAATTTGTCCAGTCTAAACTTACTAGATTCATTCTGTTTTATTATTAAAGTCATTTAACACTGCATACTAAAGCTAAAGTAAACATGGCCCCAGGATAATTATCTCTATATATACTTACATTCATTCACTAGAACACTACTTTCAATCTTATAATACTAATGCTTTCAAATTCACATCTAAATGCCAATGTTCTCCTCTGACTTTAACATTTTGGGATTGATAATCAGTATAGTGAAGTTATTGCCATTCATAAAAATAAAATATAGGTCATTGGCTAATCTTAATATTAAGACATTTATGTGTAATGTTACACAAGGATGTTTTGTTTTGTTATTGCCAATTAGTAGTTCAAATTAATTGGAAGTTTTCTTTGTGGGGTATAGAATTAGGTGGCTTAAACACATTTTCAAAATGACAATACAAAAGAGTTATAATTAGTAAAATTTTATACCCCGAATTTATCTTATTTAAAAACATATTTAATTATGATGTGAGTGGGCTTCCTTTAAAACAATCCAGAAAATTCTACTTAGACCAACTTTATAGTAAACAATGTAACTGTTCTTTTCATATAATTTGGTTCATAAAGCATACCTTAGTGAAAGGAATTTTCAAATAATTCTGAATTCTTCCAAAGCACAGGTCTACTTAAAATGGCCCGACTAGGAACTCTGGTAAGAGAGCAGCAACAATTCAACTGCCTGAATGAAATGCCAAGTAGCATAAAATAAAATTGTTGTGTGTCACTCCTGAGTTATTCACACATCAGCAAGAAGCAAAATGAGGAGCCTGAATTCTGTGTCCTTTACCACTTGCCCTCTGTGAAAGAACCCCTCATAAGGAAAAGTAACATCAATAATGATGATCCTACACCTCATCTCTTAAATATTCACAACTCAGCAAAAGCCAAATAAAAAAAGTGGCCTTTATATCTAGATGTCCTTCCATTATCATTTGAGGAAACCTTTTAAAAGACAACAATCATGATAGAAAATTTGTTTCAAAAAAAGGAAAGGCATGATGAGGAAGGTATTTAATAGAAATCTCAGTAGATGAGCTTTGATATTACCTCCTATTTTGCTACTCCTCTTGGGAAGAACCACCCCTCAAATAGCAATTGAGTGTAAACTCCTCTGAACAAATATTATTTCCCTAGTTACTCAGAAAGATCTATTTTCTTCTAATGCTTTATGATTACTTGTCCAGCCAGAATGCCAAACCACCATTCCTTCTAAAATATCTCCTCTCCCCTCTTTCCATTCTGCCAGTTTCACCAGCTTCCTTTCATTACCATTTCCCACTATTTTTACTGCCACTCTAATATGTACTTCTCACTTAGAACCCTCAGCCATCTCGAAACCTTTCAGAGAATGCCCATGATGGAAACATTATAAGATTAGGAATTAGGGCTCAGAATATCTTGGCTCTAAGCAGAGAAGCAATAGAGTATATGTGTTTAAGAGTGAGGGCTCAAAGAGATTAAATAAATAGATCCTACTCCCAGCTTTACCACTTATTAATTATGTGATGGTGGTGAGCTTATTTAACCTCCCTGGGTCACTTTTTTCATCTGAAAAATGGAGATAAAAACAATATATATCTCAAAAGAAAGTTACCAAGATTAACAAGGTAAAGTATTTAGAATTCTACCTATTAGCCAAAATATTGAATACGTATCGGCTATTCTTATTAGTGTTTGTGTGTATGTGCACACATGTGTATACAGTACACACTATAATAGCTGCAACAATCTCTGAGGTTTCAGTTTCTTGTCTGAAAAATGAGAAGATTAGATTGGACCACCACTAAAATTCCTTCTTGCCCTGAAATATCAGAAACATGAGTCTAACACAAATCTTTTGTCTTTTGAACTCTAAGACTTTAATAGCAATCTGTTATTTAATGTGTATAGCAGGAGATGAAATGGAAGATCATAAAATAAATAGCAAAGCCTCTGCCCTTAAGAGTCTTAAAATCTTTTGTTTTAAAAAGTAAAGAAAATTTTCCATTTTTTCCCTCAGATATATATCATTTTCTTCCTGTATTACTTGATAAAGTTTTCAGGAAAATATAAAACACTAAGAAAATTTATTAACAGGATAAATGTTATAATAAATTATGAGATAATATAAAGTCATATGATATGTTAAGTTTACCAACTAGATAAATTTAAAAATTGAAAAAATAATATTTATGGTGAAAATACAATAAATTACACTTTTATTCACATTCAATTAATATTTACTGAGCTTCTTCTATTTGCTGAGCATACTGGTAAGTTAGAAAAGGCTTTAGTGTAAACATTTAGAGAGGAAAGGAGACAGAAAATGTCTTGCTACCTCAGGACAAAACTGGCCTGAGGGAAACAGAAGTGCTACCTCAGACGCAGATTAATCAATCTGAAATTAAGAGAAAAAGATCCTTAATTGTGGTAAAGAAGTGAGCAAAGCTTTAAAAATCAAGATATCATTTTTATTACTATTATTATTAAAATCAAAGGCCTAAACCTCAAAATATAAAAGGCTTAAAGACATCTGGTTCCCTAAACCCACAAACTGTCTCATAGAACATGGGATAATTTAGCCATTAAAAAGTTCTCATTATTTGAATCAAGATAAAATTGAGATGTTCTCTAACCAGAATTTAGAAAATATGTTAAGGAAAATCCAAAGGGGGGCAAAAACGAAACCCTGGAATCAAAGAGTTACTGAAACATTTAGAGAATTAGATTTTCCCTTCTTTTTAATAAAATAAGAAAACAAGAAATTATTCTTTAAAGATGTTTTTGTAATTTTTTAATTTCAACTACATTTAAAAATGTGTTATGTAAATGCAAGTTAATTATGTTACTTTAAAAGATAAGTTTTAAGTGAGAGTATTGAACTAGATGATCTCTAAGAAATTTTGTGTTAGTCCATTTTCATACTGCTATAAAGAGCTACCTGAGACTGGGTAATTTATAGAAAAAGAGGTTTAATTGCTTCAGAGTTCATATGGCTGGAGAGGCCTCAGGAAAATTACAATCATGGCAGAAGGAGAAGGGGAAGCAAGGTACATCTTACATGGCAGTAGGAGAGACAAAGAGAGAGTGAGGTGGGAAGTGCCAGACTTTAAAACCATCAGATCTCATGAGAACTCACTGACTATCATGAGAATATCAAGGGAGAAATCCACCCGCATGATCCAATTATCTCTTACCAGGTGTCTCCTCCAACACGTGAGGATTACAATTCAAGATGAGATTTGGAGTGGGGACACAGAGCCAAACCATATCATTCTGTCCCTGGTCCCCCCATCATCTCATGTCTTTTTCACATTTCAAAACCAATCATGCCTTCCCAACAGTACCCCAAAGTTTTAACTCATTCCAGCATTAACTCAAAAATCCGAATTCAAAGTCTCATCTGAGACAAGGCAAGGCCCTTCCACCTATGAGCTTGTAAAATCAAAAACAAGTTAGTTATGTCCAAGACACAGTGAAAGTATAGGCATTGGATAAATGTTCTTATTCCAAACAGGAGAAAATGTCCAAAACAAAGAGGCCACAGGCCCCATGCAAGTCTGAAGTCCAGTGGGGCAGTCATTAAATCATAAAGCTCCAAATTGATCTTCTTTGGCTCCATGTATCACATTCAGTGATGCAAGTGGTGGGCTCCTACAGCCTCAGACAGCTCCACTTCTGTGACTCTGCAGAGTATATCCCCTTCAGCTGCTTTCACTACCTTGCATTGAGTGCCTGTGGCTTTTCCAGGTGAATGGTACAAGCTGTTGGTCAATCTACCATTCTGGGATCTGGAGGATGGTGGCCCTCTTCTCACAGCTCACCTATGCAGCATTGCTTTCTGCATTGCCCTCCCCTCTGCATTGCCCTAGTAGAAGTTCTCCACGAGGGTTCCACCCCTGCAGCTTGGACATCTAGGTGTTTCCATACATCCTTTGAAATCTAAGCAGAGGCTCCTAAAGCTCAACTCTTGCCTTCTGCACAACTGCAAGCCCAACACCATATGGAAACTGCCAAGGCTTGAGGTTTGCACTATCTGAAGCAAAGGCCCGAGCTGTACCTTGGCCCCTTTTGGCCACAGCCGGAGCTGGAGCAGCCAGGATGCAGGGCACATGCCCTGAGGTTGCACAGAGCAGCAGTGCCCTGGGCCTCGCCCACAAAACCATTTTTTTGTCCTATGCACCAGTCCTGTGACAGGAGGGTATGCCATGTAGATCTCTGAAATGTCCTGGAGACATTTTCCCCATTGTCTTGGCTATTAACATTTGGCTTCTCTTTACTTACGCAAATTCCTACAGCAAGCAGCTTAAATTTCTCCCTAGAAAATGGGTTTTTCTTTTTTATCAGAGTCAGGCTGTATGTTTTCCAAACTTTTATGTTCTACTTCCCTTTTTAAAATAAGTTCTAATCTCTTTGGGAACCCACATGTCCATATGCAATTCTTTGTGAACCCACATGACTATATGCTTTCAGAAAAAGCCAGGTCACTTCTTGAAGGCTTTGCTGCTTAGAAATTTCTTCTGCCAGATACCTAAATCATCTCATTCAATTCAAATTTCCATCTCTAGGATCTCTAGGGCAGGGGCAAAATGCTGCTAATCTTTTTGCTGACGCAACAGCAAGAGTAACCTTTGCTTCAGTTCCCATTAAGTTCCTCATCTTCTTCTGAGACCACCTCAGCCTTGGCTTCATTGTTCATATCACTATAAACATTTTGGTCACAATCATTCAACAAGTCGCTAGGAAGTTCCAAACTTTCCTACATCTTCCTGTCTTCTTCTGAGCCCTCCAAACTGTTCCATATAGGTTCTTTGCCTGCTTCCCATTTCCGAAGCTGCTTCCCAGTTTCGAAGCTGCTTCCACAGTTTCAGATATCTTTACCTCTGCCCGCTTCCCAGTTCCAAAGTTGCTTCCACAATTTCAGGTATCTTTATAGCAGTGCCCCAAACTCCCAGTACCAATTTTTTTGTATTCGTCCTTTTTCACACTGCTCTAAAGAACTACCTGGAAGTGAGTAATTTATAAAGAAACTAGCTTTAATTGCCTCACATTTCCACATGGCTGGGGAGGCCTCAGGAAACTTACAATTGTGGTGGAAGATGAAGGGGAAGCAAGGCACATCTTACTTAGTTGCGGGAGAGAGTGAGGGAGAAATACCACACTTTAAAACCATACATTCTTGTGAGAACTCACTTACTATCATGAGAACAGCAAGGGAGAAATCTATCCCCATGATCCAATCATCTGCCACCAGGCCTCGCCTCTGACATGTGGGGATTACAACTGAAGATGAGATTTGGGTGGGAACACAGAGCCAAACCATATCACTTTCTATTTCTAAAATTACATACATTTATTTATTTAGTAATAATAATACAAAAATACTAAAACAGTAATATGACAACATTTTCAAATATGGTATTCCTCCTACAGAGGAAATTTTAAAAGGCTGTATTTAAGACAGCAAATCAAATGCCTGTTGCTAAGAGAATCCGAGAATACTTGTCATTCTGTCCTTGACATTGACAAGAAAATTATTTCACATCTAAGGTAATCAAGTAAGTCTCCAAGATAATTTGTGCTTGAAAAAAAATGCAGGATGGGTATGTGAGTGTGTGTAGAGGAAGCAATATTGAAAAAATTTTTTTTTGTTTTTAAAATGAAAATAAATAGATCTGAATTAAGCTGAATTCAATAAGAATCAAATGTAGTTTTACTCTTTTTTTAATGAATTTTCCAAAATTTAGGGAAAAGGTGTAGAAACAAAAGAAGTTATTTATCTTTAAAGAAAGTAACTACGATTTGAAGTCAAAAGTTTTGATTGGTTTATAGTTGAGCAGTCTTTTTGAAAAGCAGAAGCTTTTTAACTGCTGAAAAAAAACTGTCATTTTCTGTTTTGAATCCTACTTGGTATTGTATTACTCTTGATATTGTATTACTTCAATAATATTCCTAGAGAAGCCTGAATTACTTAATTCTGTTATGCTTCCCAAATATATCATGGAAATTAGACAATGGTTGAATTTATGTCATGTGAACACTTATTTTCTACATGGGTAGAAGATAGGAAACAATTGAGTTGATATTTTATTGTAAGTGTGCAGTGGGTAATGTACAATAATACAGATTCTGGAGACTTAGGATTAGGTTCTGGCCTTGATACCAGGATCACTCAATCAATCATCAAGTATTTAATAAACATCTATTGATATTATCTATTATGTGTTCTTGCTCCTATGGAGTTTTCAAACTCTGAGAGACAGGAATAAAGGGACAACAGACAATAAATACATAATATAAACTGCAACAAGCAAAGTGAAGGAAATAGTAATGCATAATAAGAGAGAGTAACGGGAAGAGAAACTCTTACGGAGTAGTGAAAAAGTGGTACTGCAGAAGTGATGATACTTGGCTGAAATCTAATATATAAAATGGAGCTAGCCTTCCAAATAGTGCAAAAATAGCTCCAGGTAGAGGAAACCACATCTATAGTAGCTCTGAGACAAGATAGAGTTTGGCACTTTCAAACAATTAGAGAAAAGTATGCATCATATATACTGCATTGAAAATATCTTGTCTAAGACTAATAAATTGTTCAGAGTCTAAAGAAATAATCTACATCAGCTACTACAGAGTTGATTCAGAGCGCAATGGACTGTGACTGTTTCTATGAACACTCTGAGGGCAAGTTACTCTATGTTGAGATGATTTTTGGCCAAGTCTAAAATACAGTCATCTGTCACTTAACATCATGAATCACTTCTAAGAAATGTGTCATTGGGGATTCCATCATTGTGTGAATGACATAGGGTACATTTACAAAAACCTAGATGAGATAGCCTACTACCCACCTAGGTTACATGATATAGCCCGGGGTTCCCAACCCCCAGGTCACAGATGGTACCAGTCTGTGGCCTGTTAGGAACTGAGCTGCACAGCAGGAGGTGAGCAGCAGGCGAGCCAGTAAAGCTTCATCTGTGTTTATAGTTGCTCCCCATTTCTCACATTATCACCTGAGCTCTGCCTCCTTTCAGATTGGCAGTAGCATTAGATTCTCATAGGAGTGCAAACCCTATTGTGAACTGCACATGCAGGGGATCTAGGTTGTGTGCTTCTTATGAGAATCTAATGCCTGATGATTTGTCACTGTCTCCCATCACCCCCAGATGGGACCCTCTGCTTGCAAGAAAATAAGCTCAAGCTTCCCACTGATTCTACTTGATTATGAGTTGTATAATTATTTCATTATATATTACAATGTAACAATAGAAATGAAATGCAATATGAATGTAATGTACTTGAATCATCCCAAAACCATTCCCCTCTCCCAGTCCATGGAAAAAGTTGAGGACCACTGGTATACTCCATTGATCCTAGGCAAACCTGTTCAGCATGTTGCTGTACTGAACACTGTAGGTAACTGGAACACAGTGGTAAGTATTTGTGTATCTGAAATCTATCATGTGATGAGATACATGTGACACTTTTTGGTAGTTATATCACTAATTAATATGATCTGTGGTGAAATAACCTGATGACATATATACAACTTGCTGAAAATGTGTACAAGTCAAATGTCTATGATAGCTGACTGAAGTCAATTTTGGGGTGTGTGTGGGTAGGGGTGGTTGTTGCTTTTTTTTTTTAGACAGGGTTTCACTCTTGTTATCCAGGCTGGAGTGCAATGGCATGATCTCAGCTCACTGCAACCTCCACCTCCTGATTCAAGCGATTCTCCAGCCTCAGCCTCCCTAGCATCTGGGATTACAGGCATGTACCACCACACCAGGCTAATTTTGCATATTTAGTAAACATAGGGTTTCTCCATGTTGGTCAGGCTGGTCTCAAACTCCTGACCTCAGGTGATCTGCCTGCCTTGCCTCCCAAAGTGCTGGGATTACAGACATGAGCCACTGCGCCCAGCCTGAAGTCAGTTTTAATAATATGATAGCTGTTCTCCAATCCAAAATAAAAGTACCCTTTACTTACTACAAATAAGCCCAGGATTTATACATTAATTTAGAGAGTAATGATTTTTAAAAAACATAAATTCATGTGTGTGAGGAGAGGGGTAGTCAGAAAGCTAACCCTGGCAAATGAGCTATGAGGGGAAGTCTCCTGGAGCTTCTGGGTACAGTTTTTCTACTCTGAAAAGGACATACATAGAAAAGATAGATCCTTTTCAGCAGGAAACTGTTGTGACTAGTTGTGATACCATCTTGCCACCATCAGATAAATAGCTTGAGGTCAAAGTTGATATGCTAAGGATCAAATAATTTTGAGACAGCAAGAATCTGTGATATCAGTGATATCACTGAGATGTGAATTAACCAATCCAGGAAACTCTAGGTTTCATAATACATTTCCTTATTGTTTAGGTGAATTGAAGGTTTCCTGCTACAATTGCAGGATGAAAATGAGTTGAATACATGGAAGACAGGAGCAGTATGGGTATAAGAAACAAGATATATAAAATCAAAATGGTGAGATAAAATATTGGGTAAAAATAAATGAATGAGTGCACTTTTGATTTCCTAAGGCATCTCCTGGCTCATGATGCTTTCTTTTTCCTGAAACCATACACAGCTGTCTTGGGAAAATGTGTAGGTAAGTCCCACAGAGTTTAACAAACTCATACACCTGTGCATACATACACACACATGCACACACACACAGTATTATGCAAGTTTTTGGTAACATCACAGGATCTGCAGAAAAATATCAATCTGTGTGGGAACATCAGTTGCTTGTTTCTAAAGATAGGTTATTTTGTCTTAGAAAGAGAGATTTGATTCTAATACATTTTTTATGATCACAAAACAAGTGGAGAGAATATGGGGTTTTCATTTCTTCCATTTTTTATTCTACCTTTTGTTCTATTTGGTGATACCCTGAGAAGCAGTGGAATTTATTTTAGTGACTTCAAGGTGTTAAAAGGTATCCTGAAATAGCCTGTGGCTGACTGAACACAATGGGTATGTTACTTGCTTTAATGAAAACAGGGATGTTCCAGGCCCTGCAGTTCATCTCTCTGTGGAGAAGATTTTGGCCTGCTTTGGTCTTTTGCCTTATCCCTGAAGTATCACATTTCAAAATATGATGAGGAGGTGGGTATGCCAATCCAAATTTTTTTCTCTCAAAATGCACATCATGTGTAACATTCCAAAGGTCATTCTCTAGACCTTGTGCTTTTAAATTCCAATAACAGAAAAATGCAATGAAAGCATCTAGCCTGTTAAAACCTTACTGGCATAACAGAAATGTTTTCTGAGAACATCCAGAAAGTTGTATTCAAGAAGGCATTTATTTATTGAATGTCCACTGTTTGCCCAGTGGCTATCACCATATCTGGCACAAAGGAGGCACTCAATAAATATTGGTAGAATGAACGCATGATTGAATTAATGAATAAATGAAGATTAAAAAATGAAAAGGACACAGTCTCTTACCACAGAGATTATAGTCTAATAAGGAAGATATACACTGCTATAACTATGAGGCAAGGTAATAAATTCTATAAAGGAAATACAACATGCTAAGAAAGCACATAAAATGTTATTAAATACACATAGATAAGACTAAGGAAGCTCCATAAAGGCAAAGATAAAGATATATTGCTAGAACAAGCTTAGAATTAAGGAAGGGACATGTTCTTAATCTTTGGGAAAGTAGGAAAAAGGTATTACGATCATTGCTTTTATCTATTCAGCATCTCTTATCCCATCCTTTGGTAATAAATTCTACAGCCTAGGCTTCCTAACCACAGTGTTACCATATTAAACAAACCAGGTCAATCATGGTAATCCATCTGTTTAGGAACAGGGATAGGCAAATGTCCAAAGTTAGGAGGAACAGAAACTTTTCCTTGGAATTTTGTAACTGAAGGTGGGAAGGTAGTACTCTTTCTTTATTTGGTTACAAAGTCCTTCATATAAAACCTCAGAAGTGACAAAAACTATGACCTTGTCATGTGAAGAGTCCTGAATGCATTAGGCAAAATGATAAAATACAGAGAAATTCAAAAAGTATTACGGAATAATTTAGTTTCCTGATTCCAGACACATTCCATGTCATTTTTGCCCTTTGCAATTAGTTAATAAAGACCCTTATTTGTTTCAGCTACTTTGCAGAACTCTGGCCTCTGAAAAGAACAATGACATACATAAAGAATGCCAGAGGATTTCGAGCATTTGGCTGTGTCTGATGATTTTTCTCCACAATTAAAAGTAGATGGTGTTCAACTTTTACATGTCCAAGCCAGATATCAAACAATAAAAATGTACAATTATATACAGTGAATAAATAGGTATCAATATATGTGTAATCTAGCAATATAGCCTGAAAATATAATATGCAAGAACCAACAGAATTGCAATAAGAAATACATATATCAGCAACAAACAGAAAATCTATTAGAGAAGAAATAGAGATTAGCCATGGGAAAAGACGAATTAGAGTTTACAATGGACTTATCAGCCACAGTAGAGACTGAAAAAACAGTGTAATAATATCTTCAAAATCCTGAGAAAAAAAAGATAGCATTTAATCAAAAAATCTATACCTAGCTAAACTGTCATCCATGAATAAAGATGTATTTTCAGATATGTAATGACTTACAGAATATAAAACAAATCATCTCAACAAGGATGTCAGCAAGCTGACACAATAGGAGGCACAGGATTCTCCCTCCACCTAGAGACACACTAAATAAACAGCTACACACAGATCAATTTCCTCTGAGAAAAATCCAGAAGCTAGTTTATAGACTCCTGTACATAAAGTGACTGAGAAAATTCTCACTTCAAAGCAGCATCTGCCTGAATGTCTGGCATTTAATTAGCTTGTACCGGAAGCTGATGAGATACGCAATCTGTAGTCCTCTGGGAACTTAAAGGGGAATGTGGGCAATTCCTATGGCTTCTCTCCCTGCTATGGTTTGAATGTTTGTCCTCTCCAAAATTCACATTGAAATTAACACGTGAAACTTTTGAGAGATGATTAGGTCACCAGGGCAATGCCATTATCAAAGGATGGGTGTGGCTGCATCTTCTCTTTGCCCATCTGTTTTCTGCCATGTGATAACATAACAGGAAGACCCTTCTGTGCTACAAACAATCCAATTACACTCGTTTAGCTATTTTAAAATGTACATTTACATATTATTAACTATAGTAACTCTATTGTGTGATCAAATACAAGATCATATTCATTTCTTCTATATTTTGGTAATCCCTATCAAATTTTTAAAAGCAACTTTCACAGAAATGGAATCCTAAAATTTTTACAGAACCACGAACTACTCCAAGTAGCCCAATCTTGAGAAAGAAGAACAAAGTTGACAGCATCATACATTCTGATTTCAAATTATACTACAAAGCTATCATAATCAAAACAAGATGATACTAGCATAAACTCAGACACACAGACAAGTGGAACAGAATAGAGAGCCCAGAAAGAAACCCACAATAAAACTGTCAAACAATAATTGGCAAGGGTACCAAGAACAGACAATGGGGAAAAAACAGTCTCTTCAATAAATGTTGTTGGGAAAACTGGATATCCACATGCAAAAAAATTATAATAATAAAAATGGAATTGGACCCTTATCTTATAATACACACAAAAATCAACTCAAAATGGATTAAAGAGTTTAACATGAGACTTGAAATTGTAAAACTCCTAAGAGAAATTGTAGGGAACAAGCTCTATGATGCTAGTCTTGATAAAGATTTTTATTGGCTATGGCACCAAAAGCACACAGGCAATAAAAACAAAACAAAATAAAAAATTTTTTAAAAAGTGGAACTACATTGAGCTAAAAAACACCTTCTGCAAAGCAGAGGAAACAATAAGATGAAAAGGCAACCTATGACATGGAAGAAAATATTTCCAAACCATGTATCTACTAAGGAGTTAATATCTAAAATATATAAGAAACTCATATAACTCAATAACAAAAATACAATTAGCCCAATTAAAAATATGAACAAAGGATTTAGATAAAAAAATTTCTAAGTAAGACATAGAGATTGCTGGTAAGTATATAAAAAGATGGTCAAAATCACTAACCATCAGGGAAATGCACATCAAAACTACAATGAGATGTCACGAATGGTTATTATCAAAAAGACAAAAAAATAAGTGTTTGTGAGAATGTGAAGAAAGGGAACTCTTGCACACTATCAATGAGAATGTAATTTGGTATAGCCATTATGGGAACCAGTACGGAAGCTCCTCAAAAAATTAAAGAAAGTACTACTACATATATGATGCAGCAATTCCACTTCTGAGTACATATCCAAAGAAAATGATACCATTATGTCAATGACATATCTGTGCTCCCATGTTCATTGCAACATTATTCATGATATCCAAAATATGGAAACAACCTAAGTGTCTGTAAACAGATGAATAAAAAAAATTGGGGTGTGTGTGTGTGTGTGTGTGTGTGTGTGTGTGTGTGTATTATTCAGACTTTTAAAAAGAAGGAAATCCTGCCATTTGTTACAATGCAGATTAAGTTGAAGGACATCATGTTAAGTGAAACAAATCAGACACAGAAAGAAAGTTACCGCATAATCTCACTCATTTGTGGAATCTAAAAAAGTCAAATTCATAGAAAAAGAGAGTACAATAATGTTTTCCAGGGGTGCAGAGACAGTGGTGGGTGGAGCTGTTGGGCAAATGAAACAAAGTTTCAGGTATGTAGAATAAGTAAGTTGTAGAGATGTAATGTACAGCATGAAGACTATAGTTAATAGTACTTTAAATATGTGAAATTTGCTAAGAGATTAGATCTTAGGTGTTCTTACCACACATACACACACACACAATGGTAACTCTGGATATGTTAATTCTACATTCAGTTTGACTGTAGTCATCATTTTCTTTAGTATATGTTTATCAAAACAACACACTGTGTATCTTAAATATATACATTTAAATTTTAAAATGTTTAATTCCATAAGAAAAATAATTACTTAAGAATATACTACATATTCTTAAAAGAAAAATAAACACAGAGGTAAGGTGTAGCTCAAAGAAACAATGATTACCACAGAAATTGATGTTTTGAGTACTGCTAGATTTAATTGCTGATGACTACAAAATTAGTAACATATTTCATGTGTTTAAAAAAATGTAAAACCAAATTTCTGCACAAACAAGATAAGAAAGAAGATGCTAAACAGTGGATATTTAAAGCATGCCAAGGTTTTCATCACGTTCAGGAGGAGGATAAGAATACAGAGTAACTTGAAAATGGTTAGAAAAAAGTCACGATTATGTATACATTAAGACATTTTCAAAATCACAATTATGTATACATTAAGACTTCTATTTCAGACAGTATGTTGCACTAAATAACCTAAAATTTGCCATTCATTTATTCATTCAATATTTCTTAAAACCTGGTTTTAGGCTCATGTTTCCCAGGAGGTCAGCTGTAACAGAACATGTCCACTGCACATGCTCAGTGTGAACTTTTCCTTTTCCACACATCTAGTCTTAAATATAGCTAAGCCAAGGAACCAACAATAAACTCTGGTAATAAAACTACTGAAGTAGCAGCACAACCTTCCTAAAATTTGATGTTATTTCAGTCAATTTAACCATGATTTCCTTTTTACAAATTCTAACCTTATGTTGCATTCTTTAAAACGCTTAGGAAAATATAGTACTCATCCTACTGTCATAATCTATTTTCCTTAACATAATAGCAATTTTTAGGTTTGATTATAACATCTGCATGCTAGTCCAGTTTTTTTACTTCAGTCTTTAAAAATATTTTCTATTTAATAATACAATGAAAGCTATGCAATCAGTCTATCTCTCACTAAAGTCAGACATACTTAACAAAAGAAAAGTACACATTATTATCAAAATCATGGTTTTGAACTCAGCAGGTATGCAAATTTTCCTTGAAATGAATTAAATCCATTTACAAATATGGATTATATTTAAGATGAGAGAACATATTCATAGACCATAAGAACACTTCCTCTCTCAAATAATAGAATTGTATACGATACATTGAAAGTCAAGTTTTTACCATCACCAAATATACTCAAAACAGGTTTGCCTAGTGTTTTGTATATAGTTGTATGCCACATAACGACGTTTTGGCCAACAACAAGCCATGTATATAAAGGGGGTCCCATAAGATTCTAATACCATATTTTTACTGTACATTTTATATGTTTAGGTAAACAAATACTCACCATGGTATCCTAATTACCTACAGCATTCAAAACAGTAGCATACTGTATAGGTTGGTAGCATAGGAGCAATAAGCTGTACCATATAGCTTAGGTGTGAAGTAGGTTATATGAAGTAGGTTTGTGTAAATATACTCTAAGGCAGTGGTCCCCAACCTTTTTGGCACCAAGGACCAGATTTTGTAGAAGACACCTTTTCCATGGACGGGGACCGGGAGGGAGTAGTTTGGTAGTTTCAGGATGAAACTGTTCCACCTCAGATGATCAGGCATTAGATTCTCATAAGGACTGCACGACATGGATTCCTCGCATGTGCAGTCCACAACAGGGTTTGTGCTCCTATGAGAATCTAATGCCACCCCTGATCTTGACAGGAGATGGCTCAGGCAGTAATGCTTGCTTGCCTGCCACTCAACTTCTGCTGTGTGGCCCAGTTTCTAACAGGTCACAGACCAATATTGGTCCATGGCCCAGGGATTGGGAACCCCTGCTCTAAGGTATTCACACAATGACGAAGTTGTCTAGCAAACAATGAATTTCTCAGAACACATCTCCATCATTAAGCAATGCATGACTGTATTTATAAATATATTTTCATATACTCAGATAAGACACAAGGAGCTGTTAGCAGCAACTAGTTAGCTCTTTGACTATCCTATCTCTTTTACTTCTTGTATTATGGCAGGAATATTTTTCAATACTCTGTCAGTTCATGTGAACACACTGAGTTCTTTATCAGTACAGTAGTTAGGTGTGGCTATGTTAACTTAGTTCTAGGTAATAAAATGTGGCCGGAAGTGATAGACATCATTACTAGACTCTATCCATAAACCCCTCCCATCCACTATCTGGCTGTCAATGCCCATGTGATGTTGAAAGCCGCCTGTTAAAGATGGCATACCAATGAATGCCAAGATGTCCAAATGACTGTGTGGAGCACAGTCCTCCTAAACCTTAATTCTACCATCCCTAACACACAAGTACACCATTGTGAATCCATATTGCCATTTATGTGAGCTGAAAATAAGCTCCTATAGTGTTAAACCTGGCAATTCTAAGGTTTATTTAATAACAGCAATTATTCTATTATAATCAATACAGGAAGTCATGCATCAAAATGGAGTATTGCTATGAGAAAAACCTAAACTATGTGTCACTTTTGGGCAGGCAATAAATAATAAGAAACTAATGTCTGAGGCTAGAAAGATGGAGATTCTTGGCATACAGTGGCAGAGCATTTGGTAAAACTATTGCCTGCAAAAACTAGAAGAGAAACAGAAGTAATATGTATCATCACTTTGAAAGGGAAATAAACTTTACAATATTAGAGCCATTACACATTTTGGGATTTTTTTGTTACGGTAGATATTTTCACTGATACAAACACTCTGAGATATCTTTGTAAAATTGAAGCAAATCATTTCTGCTCTTCAGTATAATTTTTGGTAACATCAGAGAAAATTACCTTGGTTAAAAAACCTTGAAAATTTCAAATCAATAAGCATTTCACTTCAAAGTCAGTATTGGGGGTAAGTATTAAAAGCATGAGTAAAGGGTTCCAAGGAGTCTAGTCTTGAATGCCAACTCTCCCATTTTCTAGTTGTATAGCTTTGAACAAATCATTGTATCATCTTAAACCTCCTTGTTCTCATGTATAAATTGAGATTAAGTTGCCCTAATTTGTAGGGCTGCCATAACAACATTACAAAATACACAATATGCTTAAGGCAAGGTCAGGCATTTTAATAAAGTGCTTAGTTGATTCTTTCCTCATCCTATCATATTTTCAAAGTACTGAATGAACCTTAGAAAACAAGCAATTTGTATTGTAACTTTAGAAGAGAACATTTAATTTAGTAAAAGATTCCATCAACTCCAAAGAACATTAAAAAAAAAAAAAAAAAAAAAAAACCTAATACAAGGACAGATTAATAGGGTCAGGGAGAGACAAAGAGTGAGTCTTCCCAGCACATTTCAGTGAAAGCCTCTCCAGGCATTATTTCCTCCTATCTGTTGATTCCTCTGCACCTCCTCAATCTCATTCTCCTTTGCCAAGCACCGAAAGCCTAAAAGGCATTGACAAAATAGATAATAAATCAGATATTTCTTTGTCAATGGAGATTATTTGTTACTACATTCCCACAACTTGAACAAAACTAAGATAGATCTTGCTACTTTTTCAAGGTAATCTCACATTATTAAGGGAAGCATTCCAGTAAGCATAACTGATAATGATAGCATTACTTTTATGTTTTATATTGTTAAGCATTCTATAAAGTTCAAAGCACTTTCAAATCCATTTTCTCATTATAATGAAAGAAACATGATCAAGTAAACCTTGCAGTCATGAATTTCATGGGCCAAGGAGAGTTTATGTTGGTTTTGTTAGTCTCTGGTAAACTGCCATACCACCCAAAGGACATCTGAAATAGTTTACACCCCAGGTTCTTACACAGAGGATTCTTGCCGAATAATTGTGCTTATCTGATGAATTGTTATCTGAATCAAAAGCTTCAGGCACAGAGAAATGGCAGATGCCAATGAATAATGCCAAAGCCAAATGCTTAATCAAACAGCATTATCCAGCAAAATAATTAACTTCCATCATTCTTTCTAAAAACCTACTTTTTCTCTAGGCACACAGGCACACATATGCTAAAAATGGATCTAACAAGTTCAAGTCACACACACAAAGTTGATAATTCACATACAATGAGAATAAAATTACTGAAGTTCTTTGTGATGAAGCAATGCATAAGATAGATTCCAGCCCTAAAAGCAAGCGTTGAAATCAGCACAAGGTACCCAGTGAAGTGCCAATGATAGTTTTGTTAACAAAAGCAACAGAAGAAAAGCAGCAATTTTGATGCACCACGTAAATGGTCAAATTCTGTACTACACACACCCATGCTCACACACATACACACAAAGCTTCTCTGAGTACAGAGCTACTTCTTTCAAAATCAGTGAAAACAGTTCTGTGCCTGGTAGACCTTGTTTGCCTGCAGAGGAGAGCACCAATTTGGCTAAATAAGATTAAACAACACTGATCAAAGGACAGAAAAATATTTTTGCCTGTATATCTGAGAGCATGTTTTTAGCCAGCAGCATGTTACCTTAACATGGCCTCATGGGAAGTCTGAACTCACAAGAAATTAGTCATTTACAGTGCCAACCACACCATGGACCCTCAATTAATATTCATGCATGAAAAAATAGGGATATATTTCAAGATCTCTACTTTTTAAATAAAAATTTATATTCTTTTTGCCTATAAATGGACTTCAAAAATTAATATTACAAAAATGGCTCAAATAAGGTTTTAGAATATTTTTTGAATAAGTCCCAGTACTGTAATGTAACAAGCCTCACACTGGGAACTCAAGAGTGGGGACTCCCACCTTGATGAGCCAGCAACTTGCTCTGCTATGTCTCAAACCCCTCAACCTCTCATGTGCCTTAATTTCCTTATCTTACTCATATTTTCCTTTCTTACATCAGAGTTATTCTGAGAAATAAAATAAACATACTGTGTGACAATTATGTGTTATATGAACAAAAGGTATTTTGTTCATATGTGTAATATGAACAAAAGGTATTATTGTCATCATGCTTTATTCAGAGTAATACAACCACAGGAATTGCACAAAAATATATTGATATTCCTGGATAATTTCACTTTACCTCAACTCTTTCTCAGCATCTCCTCTCAGATCAGGCCAATTAACACTTCTCCTGGGTAATGTTAATACAAATTAATAATTTATAGTTGTGAAGTCAATATCTCAGTACTTGAATCACATTCTCTTCAAAAAATGCACTAACTCTGGCTTGGCTCTGGGTCCCCACCCAAATGTCATGGTGAAAGGTGATTGGATCATGGGGTCAGATTTCCCCTTCCTGTTCTTGCAATAGCGAGTGCTACACACTTTTGGTTGATCTGGTTATTTAGAAGTGTGTAGCACTTCCCCCTTTGCTCTCTCTCCTGCAGCCATGCGAAGACATGCCTCCTTCCTCTTCACCCTTTTGCCATGATTGTAAGTTTCCTGAGACCTCCCCAGTCATGCCTCCAGTACAGCCTATGAAACTATGTGTCAATTAAACCTCTTTTCTTTATAAATTACCCAGTCTCAGGTAGTTCTTTATAGCAGTGTGAGAAAAATAAACACACCCTTATAAATCTCTCAAGTAATATATGCTGCATTCAAGTTGTCCATTGGTAAACCAAGTTCACACATATGCTGAAAGAAATATTGGCCTGTCATAATACTTAGGTTGCAATGAGAGAAAAAGACTGTGTCTACGTAAATGGCCACAGAACTACTCTGACAACAACACTCAGTCAGACTAATCCACCATGTGCTATCCTCTGAGTCACCAAAAGTGAAAGCTGGAAAACCAGGTCTGTAGTATATCCTGCCACTGTATGTGTAGGCTGAAGGTGCAAAGACCTTAGGAAATGTAGGATATTTTTAGAGATTTTTTTTTTTTGTCTACATTTTGCTCTTCAGTTATATTTTATATTTTGTCCTTAAACACTAAGGTAGTTTTTGCTAATCTTTATGGTTTTTTTTTGCACTTTTAAAGATTCATTTTTAGGCCGGGCTCGGTGGCTCAAGCCTGTAATCTCAGCACTTTGGGAGGCTGAGGCGGGTGGATCACGAGGTCGAGAGATCGAGACCATCCTGGTCAACATGGTGAAACCCCGTCTCTACTAAAGATACAAAAAATTAGCTGGGCATGGTGGCACGAGCCTGTAATCCCAGCTACTCAGGAGGCTGAGGCAGGAGAATTGCCTGAGCCCAGGAGGCGGAGGTTGCGGTGAGCCGAGATCGCACCATTGCACTCCAGCCTGGGTAACAAGAGCGAAACTCCGTCTCAAAAAAAAAAAAAAAAAAAAAAAAAAAAACCAAAGATTCATTTTTGTAACTTTTATGATATAATAAACCTGCACAAGAGTTTTTATCTCTCTAAACTGGCAAAGTAACTTGATACATACTTGTCTGTCGTAAAGTTTTCTTAAAATAATTAATACACAGTATTTCCATTTTCCCCAAGGTTTTCCTTATTCCACAAATGAGAAATTCTCATATTTGTAATTTTACTTTTGGGTCATTAAAAAATAGAGAAAAGCAAGCACTGCTGTTAAATATTGGGCACCTTTAGGGGAAGTGGTAGAAATGCAGAAGGAGCATTAAAGGGATTCTGAAAGACCAATAATACATAGTTCTTAATATTTGTGGTAGTTACATGGATCTGTTTATTTTATAATAATTCATTAAGCTTCTCTCATAATGTGTATATTTTTCTTTATATATGTGTAAATAAAAAACATTAAAAATTGCATTGAACATAGGAATATTGAAAATTTGTATCTCAATACTATGCTAATCCCATATTTATGAAATTTTTAGTTTTGCAGATAAAATGTAGACACAAACACAGAAATATATCTTTTCTTTTCTTTTGTTTTTACTAAAAAGTATAAATCTTTATACAAACTACCAAGCAAAGGATCTCAATACTGGAAACTAATTTGAAATCTGTACATGTAAAACCATTCTGGGAGCCTGTCATAAAAGTTCTAAATTAGTGCAAAATCATTATCTTCTTTGCCTCAGTAAACAAAAATTTTCTGCAATTATGGAAATACCTCTGTATCTCCCAGTTTATCAGAGAGAAAAATTATTTCCTTTATTTTATAATTTCAAATTTTATCTTAGATTCAAGGGGCACATACATAGGTTTGTTATACGGGTATACTGCATGATACTGATGTTTGGAGGTTCGGGGTATGAATGATCCCAGCATCCAAATAGTGAGCACAGTACCCAATAGGTAGTTTTTCAGCTCTTTCCCCTTCCCCTTCTCCCCTCTCTAGTAGTCTTCAGTGTCTAATTTTCCCATTTTTATGTCCATATGTACCCAATGGACATATGGTTTATCAATGAGAATATGCAGTATTTTTGGTTTTGTTCCTGCATCATTTTATTTAGGATGATGGCCTCCATCTGCATCCATGTTTCTGCAAAGGACATGATTTTGTTCTTTTTATGGCTTCATAATATTCCTTGCTATTTCACAGTATATGGAAAATATTTTCTTTATCCACATTTTCTTTATTCAGGCCACCAATAATGGGCATCTAGTTCGATTCCATGCCTTTGTTACTGTGAATAGTACTGTGATGAACAAATGAGTGCATGTGTCCTTTTGGTAGAATGATTTGTTTTCCTTTGGGATAGTAATGGGATAGCTGGATCAAATTGTAGTTCTGTTGTTAAGTTATTTCAGAAGTCTCCAAACTGCTTTCCACAGTGACTGAACTAATACACTTTTCCAACAACAGTATATAAGTCTTCCCTTTTCTCTGCAGCTTCATCATCATCTGTTATTTTTTGTCTTTGCAATAATAGTCATTCTGACTAGTGTGAGATGATATTTCACTATGGTTTTCACTTTCATGTCTCTGATGATTAATGGTATGGAGCATTTATTCATACTTTTTTTGGTTCTTTGTGTCTTCTTTTGAGAAGTATCTGTTCATGTCCTTTGCCCACTTTTCAATGGGGTTATCTGGTTTTTCATTGTTGAGTTCTTTAAGATACTTTTGGATTTTAGATATTAGACCTTTGTCAGATGCATAGTTTGCAAATATTTTCTCTCACCCTGTGTGTTGTTGTTTAATTTTCTGATAGTTTCTTTTGTTGTGCAAAAGTTATTTCGTTTAGTTAGGTCTCACTTGTTTTTTGTTTTAATTATTTTTGAGGAAGGACTTAGTCATAAATTATTTGCCAGGGCTAATGCCCAAAAAGACATTTCCTAGAATTTTGTCTAGGATTTTTATAGTTTGAGGTCTTACATTTAAATATTTAATCCATTTTGCATGAATTTTTGTATATGGTTCAAGGTAGGGGTCTAGTTTCATTCTTCTGCATATGGCCAGCAAGCTATTCCAGTATCACTTACTGAATAGAAAGTCCTTTCCCCATTGCTTATTTCTGTTGACTTTGTTGAAGATCAGACAGTTGCTGGTATTTGGCTTTATTTCTAGGTTTTCTATTCTGTACCATTGGTCTATATGTCTGTTTTTGTACCAGTATGATGTTTTGGTTACTGTAGATTTATAGCATAGTTTGAAGTTGGGTCATATCATGCCTCAAGCTTTGTTCCTTTCGCTTAGGATTGCTTTGGCAATTCAAGTTCCTTTTTAGTTTTATGTGAACTTCAGAATAGTTTGTTTCTAATTCTATGAAAAATGATATTGATAGTTTGATAGGAACAGGGTTGAATCTATAGATTGCTGTGGGCAGTATTGCTATTTTAATATTAATTTTTCAAATTCATGAGCATGGAATGTTTTTTCATTTGTGTCATCTATGACTTCAGCAGTGTTTTATAATTCTTCTTGTAGAGATCTATCACCTCGATGATTGCAGGTATTTCTAGGTGTTTTATATATTTTTGTGGCTTTTGTAAGTGGGATGGTATTCTTGATATGACTCTCAGATCGAATGTTATTGGTGTAGAAATCCTACTGATTTTTGTACATTTATTTTGTATGCTGACACTTCCCTGCAGTTGTTTATCAGGTCTAGAAGCCTTTTGGTGGAGTCTTTTGGGTTTTCTAGGTATATAATCATATTGTCAATAAAAAGAGATAATTTGTCTTCTTTTCCTTTTTGGATCCCTTTTAGTTATTTCTCTTACCTGATTGCTCTGTCTAGGACTTTCTGTACTTTGTTGAATAGGAGTAGAAGTCCTTGTCTAGTTCCTATTACTATTCTTTTTTTTTTTTTTTTTTTTTGAGACTGTGTTTCACGCTGTCACCCAGGCTGGAATGCAGTGGCTTGATCTTGGTTCACTGCAATCTCTGCCTCCCAGGCCCAAGCAATCCTCCCACCTCAGCCTCCCAAGTAGCATGGGACCACAGGCAACATGCTCAGCTAATTTTTGTATTTTTTTGTAGACATGGGGTTTCACCATATCACCAAGGCTGACAGTTCCTATTCTTAAAGAGAATGCTTTCAACTCTTGCCCACTTAGTATGTTGGCAATGGGTTTGTCATTGATGGTGCTAGTTGTTTTGAGACACATTCTTTCAATCCCTAGTTTGTCGAGGGTTTTTATCATGAAAGGATGTTAGATTTTATTGAAAGCTTTCTCTGCATCTATTGAGATAATCATATAGCTTTTGTTTTTATTTCCATTTGTGTGGTTAATCACATTCATTAATTTGTGTATGTTGAACCAACCTTGCATCCCAGGAATGAAACCTACTTGATTGTGTCAAACTGACTTTTTGATGTGCTGCTTGATTTGGTTTGCTAGTATTTTATTGGGGACTTTTTGTGTCTATGTTTATTAGGGATACTGGCAAGTGGTTTTATTTTTTCATTGTGTCTTTGCCAGGTTTTGGTACTATGGTGAGGCTGGTTTTGTATAATCACTTAGGGAGAAGTCCCTCCTCCTTGATTTTTTTAGAATTGTTTCAGTATAATTGGTACCAGCCCTTCTCTTTACAACTTATATAATTCAGCTGTGAATCTGTCTCATCCAGGGCATTTGGGGGGTTGGTAGGTTTTTTAATGACTAATTCCATTTCAGAACTTAATATTAGTCTGTTCAAGATTTCACATTTGCCCTGATTCAATCTTGAGAAGTTGTGTGTTTCTAAGAATTTATCCATTTCTATATATTTTTTCATTTGTATGAATAGAGTACACACTCAACATTAGAACACCAAGATATATAAAACGAGTATTTCTAGACCTACAAAAAGACTTAGGTAGCCACACAGTAATAATGGGAGACTTCAACATCCCACTGAGAGTGTTAGAGAGCATAAAGACAGAACGCTAACAAGGAAATTCTGAACTTAAATTTGACACTTGACCAATTGGACCTAATAGACATCTACAGAATATTCCACCCATCAACCGCAGAATATATATTCTTCTCATCTACACATGCAACATACCCCAGGATTACCACATGCTAAGCCATAAAGCAAGTCTCAATAAATTAAAAATTGTACCAACCATACTGTTGGACCATAGTGGAATAAAAATAGAAATCAATACCGAGATACTACACCATTACATGAAAATTAAACAACTTCCTCTTGAATGACTTTGGGAAAACAACAAAATTAAGGCAGAAATAACAAAAATTATTTGAGATAAATGAAAACAGAAACATGTCATTCCAAAATTTCTGGATGTAGCAAAAGCCATGTTAAGAGGAAAGTTTATAGCAATAAACACCTACATCAAAAAGTTAGAAAAATCTCAAATTAAGATTCTAATATAATGCCTAGAGGAATCAGAAGAACAGGGACAAATTAACCCCAATGCTAGCAGAAGAAATTAAGTAACTAAAATTAAAGTAGAACTGAACAATATTGAAATCCAAAAATCCATATGAATAATTTAAAAAATAAAAAGTTGGTTTTTTGAAAGGATAAATGTGATTGATAGATTGGTAACTAGATTAACAAAGAAAAAAAAGAGAGGATCTAATTAATCAGAATATATGCATAATCAGAAATGAAACAGATGACATTACAACCAATCTCACAGAAATATAAAAAATTCTCAGACTATTATGAACATCTCTATGCAAACAAACTAAAAAATCTAGATGAAATGGAGACTTACTTCTTTATATAAAGAAAAGGCCACAAATAGAATGGAAGGAAATAAAATATTCTTAGCACCATTGCTAAGAGAATAATTTAAAAAGAGAAGTAGGGAAGAGAGTGAGAAAATACTAAATGATTTGCCCTATGCCACACCACTGAGATGTTGACCCATAGTGGGTTTTTCTAGACCTTCTGAATAAGCCTAGGTAAATTATTTTTGTAGAATTAAAAGGAAATACATGTCATGATTGCAATGACAAAGCTGGGAACTAGAGAAAGTACATGGAATTAGATTTGGGTTGGGGGAATGGAAATGACTTCAACAGACTGACACAGCTCTTCAGAAGTAGTTGATCTTTCTCAGACATATCCACAGACCATGCCTCACACCTGGTGCTTCACACTGAGATGAAAACCACTATGAAGGAATATCTATAAATACCTATGCTCACAGAAAATTCAAGACTTGGGAAACTAAGATTTCATTTTTAATTCAAACTGAAAGTTTGAGTGTGGGATGAGAAAAGAGTAAGATAAATGAATGGTTATGAGATTCTGCAGTTTGATTTGGATTTCTGAAATCGTTTTATATCAAAAAGATAAATTCTTTAGTTGGGACAAACATTCATCTCTTGAGAACTAGAAGACTTGATATGTTTGCTCACAAATTCACGACTTTGATCAGAAAGGCTTTAAATGGAAATGAAAGCGGTAAACTAAAACTGTTCAGTTAAAACAATGAAAACAGAATGGTTACTTTGGAGGACATGAATGATACTGGAAGATGACTCACAATGGAAAAGATGCCCAATAATTTACATGAGAAACTATTTGTAAAGGGGAAGCAGATGTGATTTATGATCTAAGGTATCTATACTCCAAAGCACATTGGGTCATAAATTTAAGAACTAACACAAGGAAGTAAATTGAATTTTATTTATTGAATAAGTAAATGTTTATTGAATACTCACTATGTGCTAAGCCCTGCTGAAATACAGGGATGAAATACAGTGCTTGAGAACCTCAATCCCTAAGACCCATAGTCTAGTGAATGAGGCAGATTATAGGGCTTACAATTATAGTATGGTATTTTAAATACCAGTAAAAATTCACATGGATTTGTGTGTGTATTAGTCTGTTCTCATGCTGTTAGTAAGACATATCTGAGACTGGATAATTTATAAAGGAAAGTTTTAATTGACTCACAGTTCCACATGAATGGGGAGGCCCCACAATCATGGCAGAGGACAAAGGAGAAGCAAGACACATCTTACATGACAGGAGATAAGAGAGTGTGTGCAGGGAAACTCCCCTTTATAAAACCATCAGATCTCATTAGACTTATTCACTGTCATGAGAATAGCGTGGGAAAGACCCACCTCCATGATTCAATTACCTTCCACCGAGTCCTTCCCATGAGACATGGGAATTATGGGAGCTACATTTCAAAGTGAGATTTGGGTGGAGACACAGCCAAACCATATCACTCTAAAATCAGAGATGAGAGTCATCTAACACACACCAGACAGTCATGAAAAAACAAAAAGTAGGTAGACCTTTAGCAGAGTCCTAAAATGCAGCAGAGAGTCCAAGGATGTTCTAGGAGAATACTGTACTTCTCAAAATCAATAAGATAAATTTGCAACTAGATTTAAGAGATAAAAATGTATATCCTAGTGAAAATAAATCTCAATTGAAGACAAAGCAGTGATATGGATACAAAAATTGGAAAACCCAAAAGGAGAGAGAAAGAGACATGAGACTATTCAGTGCAAGTACTATAGCCCACTTGGCCAGATGGGGAATATGAATATCACATTCCGGATACATTTTAAAGGCAAAAAGGAAATGAAAACTCAAATTTACTTAACATACACTATAGAGCTACAAGACTACGCTAAACAAATTCACATATACTGCCTCAAAACATAGTAATTATGGGAAACTTTAAATAGCCAGGCATTCTGTACAAGTCTATTTTCTAAATTCAGTGCATCTCATAAACTCTCCTTTTTTTTTTTTTTTTTTTTTTTTTTTTTTTTTGAGATGGAGTCTCGCTCTGTGTCCAGGCTGGAGTGCAGCAGTGCAATGTCAGCTCACTATAACCTCTGCCTCCTGGGTTTAAGCAATTCCTCCAGAGTAGGTGGGACTACAGGAGCTTGCCACCATGTGCAGCTAATTTTTGTATTTTTAGCAGAGACGGGGTTTCACCATGTTGGGAAGGATGGTCTGGATCTCTTGACTTCGTGATCTGCCCACCTCGGCCTCCCAAAGTACTAGGATCACAGGTGTGAGCCACCGTGCTTAGCCACATCTCATAAATTCTTAATGTGCGTTGATAAAAGTCCATGTTTGAGAAGTTAGAAGAAAAAATAAAGATATCTCATCTCCGAACCCAGTTCTGATCAACAACAACAACAATAATAGTTAACAAAGAAAAATGGTTGAAACTTTGGGAAAAATTCAAAATATTACCTTAGATCTTGCTATAGTCAGGAACAGAAATGCTAAATGTAGCCAGACTTGTAGTCTAAATACAGTTAGACTTGCAACTGAACATTACTTTCTAAACTTTTCAAGCATAGAGACTTCTTTTTAATGTTAAATGTACGTTTTATAGACTTTTACATGGTAATTATAGACTTCTACATGGTTAATTAACAATATACGTAAAGGCTATGGACTGGCAGGAGGGTTGAATAAACACTGCTATGATAAAAGCACATGTGGTTTTTAGAATTTGCTTGAAATTTTTATTCTAAAAAAACTACAAATACAGAATAATATAAAATCAACCTTGCAGAGTATTTCTTATTTTAAAAATATTACCTCTAAAATTTATTTTAATATATCCCCAGTACAATATCACCAGCACCAGCATCATTTTTACAAAGGATTAACAACGTGATATAACTATTGCACATTTATGAATGTCACTCTTGTAAGATGGGAGGCCTGCTCTTGCCAGTAAGAACTGGAAACTTCTCAGTTTGGGATGTGCATTACATCTTTAAGGCTAGCCTGGGGTCATTTAGTAGATTATCTTTCCAAGCACTAATTAGCTACTAGCTTCAAAGAGAGTGAACTCCTTAAAAAGCAAATTATTTATTTCTTTCTCACCATTAGGGTCAAGTCTGACTATTCATTAATTCTCTTCCCATTCAAGTGAGGCACTGAAGAAACTCATATTATAATCCCAACTAATAACTGGGACATTAAGTCCAGAAGGGCTTACTGATTGGCAAAAGGCCATGAGAAGTTATGTGCAGGGCTGTGGTAGGAACTCATAAGCTTCTGGGTCCTGTGCTAAGTCCACAGAGCAATCTTGTTGATGTGCTATAGCTTGGCCTTAATAAATGAAAATGTGCTCATGTAAATAAGCATAGCACAAGTAAAAAATAAAAGCATTAAGATATGGATTTCTCCTTGAATATATAATGTACTTTAAGGAATTATTTTATAAAAGAAAAATAAAAATTGACTCAAAATTTATTTACAAGCAGATTTTCAACATCTAAAATGACTGACTGTGGTTCAATAAAGAATACTTAAACCAGAAATCCCTTTCATGTGATATCAAAAGAAAAGTTTACTCTGAGCCGAGGCTCCCAAAGATGGCAATCTGCATCTGGGTTTAGACCAAGCATAATTAATCCCATTTTAGCTAGAATGACTGACTATGCCTTCACCTCTGTAGATTAGTTTCTGGAGTTTTTTTCTTAAGCATTTTCTGAATCCAATTTTTAGTGTCTGAAGTTGGATTTAGATAAACATATTAACAGCTGAAAATTTTATCCAGCAATCATTCAACGATGATTTGGTGCCACACACGCTGTATTGGTGTTAAAGTATGTAAAGCAAAACAAATAAATTCCTATTCTCATGAAGCTAATGAAAGAGACAATATAATACGCACACATGTAGATATTACATGTAGCACTATGAAGTGCAGTGATTGTAAGAGTATATTGGAGGAAATACACATAGTACCCATCGTAATGGGGTAAGAGTAAAGGAGAAGGCAGTTGGGTTCGATTCTCCTCAGGAAGGCAGATGCAGACCTAACTAGGAAAAGAGGGACGGGAAAGAAATAGCTACGGATTCATATCCCATATTTACATTTCCCACAGATATTTTATGCCATTAGTTTCACTTTGTATTGTGTATTTGCTAACCTTGCCTACTTCATTATTATTTCTAATTTACTTGAGGTGACTGCAGTATTCCAGAATTTCTCATCAATTACCTTACTTAATTCTGTTTGATTCTCACAATGACTCAATCAATTAGGTAGGATGATACTGTTAGGTTCATTTCACATATGAGAAACTTAAGCCTGCGATAAAGGACTTACTTTATGTCATATAATTAGTAAACAGCGAATCCAGAATTCGAAGTCAATTGGAAGAAAAAAAAAATAAAAATAAAAAATAAAATCTTCTGTCCATTGCAATTGAAGAGAGACTTGAATCTGAACTACACAGATAAGATTACACAGAAAGGAGAAGTCCTAAATTGGCTTATACAGACAGCCAATATTTATAATTGAGGCAAAGATTATTTGAAGTCTGAATTAAACGAACTGGCATAACACATTATACAAATCTGCTTGCCAGTATATACTATTTTAATGGAGGAATCATGTTCATTACAATGTAATCATTTGGCTTCTCAAATTCATAGTTAGATATTTTATTCATAGAGTTCAAAATATAAGCATTTGCAAAGTGCAGCTTTGTCCATAGCTTTATCAATTGGTACTAGACAATAAACCGTCCTATAACATAAAGGCTTAAGAACAAAACCTGCTTGATTTGTAGAATATATCAGAGTACTAATACTAAATTTGAAGTTATCTCAAATGGAAGATACAAACAAGAAAATGTGGTTTTTTTTTTTTTTTTTTTTTACATTGAAAACAATTCTAGCTAGATTTAAATTCCTAGTTAAAACTTGCCAACCACTCCCTTGGAAATGAATGCTATTCACCAATCTTGATTGGTTACACAGCTAGAGGTAGACAAGAAGTTCCAATCCAACATACAAAAGGGAGCCTTAGAAGAGAAAATTATATTTTTCCTAATGACTCTTCTATTTATTGCATGATGATTATATTGAATCTTAATCTAATTTTAAAGCAATGCTATATAAAGGACTGCCACAGTATCATTGTCTATTCAAATTACAGCTCTGTTGCACAGCCTGGAGTACAGTGATACAATCATAGTTCACTGAAGCCTTGAACTCCTGGGCTAAAGCTATCCTCCTGCCTCAGCCTCCCAAGCATCTAGGAGTTCAGGAACGTGCCACCACACCTGGCTAATTTTCAAATTTTTTTTTAGAGGTGGAGTCTCTATTGCCCAGGCTAGTCTAGAACTCTTGGCCTCAAGCAATTGTCCCTCTTCAGCCTCCCAAAGCACTGGTGTTACTGGAGTGGGCCATCAGCCCCCAGTCCCCTTGTCACTATTAACATTAAAAAACTGTACTGGTTGGCTCTTGTTTAACGGCTCTTCTTTATATTTATTTGAACCAAAAATTACTAGCTAAGACTTGATAGCTGTATACTTTAAATCCACCCTCAGAGCTGATGTATATTCTCATATGCTTGCCTTTCAACCAACACTTGCCTGTCACACCAAAATTCTGAAAGTTACAACAATTTGTAAAAATGTGTTACATTTCCAGATGAGTCAGTGCAGTCATCATGTGAAGTACTCAGGTACTTGACATGCCCCAAAGGAAATGCTAACATGGCATCCAAGTGAAAAACAGAGGCATAACAGACACCGAACATATGTGATTCATTCCTTTTTGGACTCATTCTTTCTAATCTGAGATAATCATTTTAATCTCTCTTTTACCAAAATAAATTGTATTGGTAACACATTATTTGATACTTCATTAGGTAATTAGTATCTTTAAACACACATCGTAGGAAAACATGGATTCCACAAGCTAAGCAGTTCATTTTAGACTACGCAAAGGCAACAAAAGACTTTTGATTTAAATATTAAATTATGAATAAAAGTGAATTGTTTGGGTCAAAAGAACTACATTGATCTCTAAGTACAAACCCAGACCATATTTTCAGTACAATTTTGAGATACCTGTTAAGACTGAAAAGAAAACACGATGTTTTGCTACAGAAACTGTAATTTTATCTTCTCGGAGTATCTTTCAGGTACATGGACCTTACGGATAGTGATCAACTGATAAATAAAATGAAAAGTTTTTTAAATCCAAGTAATTTTATTGAACTATATTAGGACCTCACAGCTGGATTGTATGCACCATGAGACTCTTGACAGAATTAATTGCAGCATACCTTGAATGCCCCAATATTAATGCAGTTCAGCTTATCACTCTATTACTCTTCACATTTCGTGTGTTGTTTCATTTTTTTCTCCTTTTTTGGTTATTGTAAACTTTTATCTATTTTATTGTAAATTCACAACTTACAATTGTATAAATTTATGGAGTACAAATGATGTTATTATTTATGAATATGCAGAATAATTAAATCAAGCGATTTAACATTTTCATCACCTCAAATACTTAATGTTTTGTGGTAAGAACATTTGAAATTTACTCTTAGCAACTTTGAAATATATGATATTCTATTATCAGCTATATTCACCGTGCTACATAATAGATCTCAAAAGAAAACCAAGCATATTTCTCTTGTCTGAGATTTTGTGCCCTTTGACCATCATCTTCCTTTTCCCCTCACACCTCAGCCTCTCTAACCACCATTCTACCTTCTGCTTCTATTAGTTCAATAGTTTTAGATTCCACATATAGGTAAGAATGTGAGATATTTTCTTTCTGTGCCTGATTTATTTCACTCAGCATAATGTTCTCCAATTCTATCTATGTTGTTGCAGGTGACAGAATTCCTGTCTTCTTTAAGGCTGAATAGTATTTCATTTTTATATCCATTCATCTGTTGATTGATATTTAGGCTGATTCCATAACTGGTCACTGTGAGCAATTCTGAAGTCAACATGAGAGTCCAGACATTTCTTCAGCAAACTAATTTCAAATATTTGGGCTTAATACCCAGGGACAGGCTTGCTGGATCATATGGTAGTTCTGTTTTCAGTTTGCTGCAGAACCTCTATAGCATTTTTTTATAATAGCTTTACATTCCCACCAAGAGTGTACAAGGGTTTTCTTTTTTCCCCATCCTTGACAACATTGTTATCTTTTGTGTTTTTGATTACAGCCATTCTGACAGGTAATATGAGATAATATCTCATTGTGGTTTTAATTTGCTTTTCCCTAATGATTAGAAATGTTGAGTATAAAGAAACTTTTTAAATAATTGAAAGGAGCCTAAGATATTATTCAGTTCACTTTTCCAATTATAATAGTTAGAGCCACTATAAAAAAAATTTCTTGGTTATTTCAAAAATCGTGTATTAATCTGAAATCATCTATCTTTGGAAAAATACCATTCTTTCCATATTTCAGATGTGTGTTTCCAAATTTCTTATCAAAGCCTGAGTTCCCATAGATAATAAGCAACTTAGGCTGTGGACTACATGAGGACAAGGTTTAAGACTTTGTTCATTTATGTTAAGGGAATAAATAAATGAACTGATGGAAGGATGGATCTAAGCTCTTCATTAGACTATGACCAGGGTAGGCACTGGGTATGCTGATTCACCTACAGATTCCCAGCTTCCAGCACAATGCATGGCACATGGTAGTCCCACAATAAGTTTTGTCAAATAAGCTCTTTGACCATTTCTTCTTGCAAGCTGGGGTAAATACGCTTTTTTTTTTTTTTTTTTTTTTTTTTTTTGAGATGGATTCTCACTCTGTTGCCCAGGCTGGAGTGCAGTGGAGCGATCTCAGCTCACTGCCACCTCAGCCTTCCAGGTTCAAGCAATTCTGCTGCCTCAGTCTCCCAAGTAGCTGGGATTACAGGCACATACCACCACCTTCGGCTAATTTTTTTGTATTTTTCGTAGAGACAGAGATTTACCATATTGTCCAGACTGGTCTCGAGCTCCTAACCTCAGGCAATCCGCTCTCTTCGACCTCCCAAAGTGCCGGGATTATAGGTATGAGCTACCACACCCAGCAACTACTCTTAAATAACCTTTCTTTTGTCATATAGTGTATTGACATTTTAAAATCTATCATTTAATATCTGCTTCAAAGTGGCTCTTAGCTGCTGCATCCAAGAGTGTCTCCTCCATTACAAGTCTCTAAAATAACAATTCTATTCGTGGAAAGAATTGTGTGTGACTCTCTAAATAATCATACTTGTAGAACTAACCTATTTTTAGAGGTCTTCTTTAAAAACAATGATGAATCTCTGGACTTAAGCCAGGGAACTTCTTAATAGGAGCAATATGTTAGAGAAATTTCCTTCTTCAGTTTGTCCCTCTTTAAAGTGAATCTACAGTTGGAGCTGTTGCTTCATCAAGGATCAACAGCTGCTTTGTTCATTTCAATGTTTTCTTTTCTTTCAGTCTCAATCTTTTTCTTTTAATTTCTCTGCCCTTTGTGAGACTATATAGAACGTGTGAGAATCTCCTGCACAAATTCAGGACCACAAATGAAGAGAGCTTAGGTGAAACACATATTAAATAAACACACAGGGAGAGGGAGGGAGAGGAGAGAGAAAGAGACAGCAGAGAATACCAAGGCACAATAGCATAAAAAGGGACAGCTATACCACTGAATTTTTAAAAAGACCTTAGGACCCAAAAAAGTCAGTGAGAAAAAACACTTTATGACCTAAAAAAAGGAGTGGAGGTGGATCAAACAGCCCCAAAAAACAAAAGCAGGAAAGCAAAGACGGGAAGAAAACGGCAACACACAAAGGGTAGGAGAAAAGCAAGAGGCGGACAAAAGATGATTTATGTTTGGATGACTTTGACCCCAGGGAGACAGCTGACAATAAGATCTGACTGCATGTAACGGGAAGGATTTCACATAAATAGAGGGCATGTCATGCAAAAAGCAGGAGAAGCAAAAAGCTTGAAAAAGAAAAGTAAAAAGCATATAAACTCATAAATATCAAAGAAAAAATATTTCTTGAACATCGATTGTGTAGTCAACATCTTTAAGTGGTTTTCAACACAACAGTACCTTTTCTGTCCCTGTCTTACCGACAATTGCATTGAGCTCTTCTGTGAGAAGTTAGAAAGAGATTTGGAAGCCCAAGAGGGCCAAGAAATCTCCTCAGGACATTTTTTGCCATCCTTTCTACTAGATTTATCTGAGATTTCCCAAATGTCTTAAGTCAACGGCAGTAAGAGTAGTTATTAAACAAAGAATACTCTCAACACCTTTATCTTCAGAAGCCATAAATCTTAGGTCCTGATTCTAGAGGGATCGTAAAGCTACATATATATATTTGAAGGAATTAATCGGCAGATATTGGTCATAAATTCATTTGCTTCCACATGTAAGCTTTTTTCCACTTTAAACCTCAGAATGAATGTAATTTCTGAGCAGTTTAAATTTGAAGAAATATTCCAATATTCAATAAACTTGGTATATTCATTCAGCAGAAAATTATAAAGTCATTAAGAATAGCATTCTCAAAGAACCAAGAAATGGTAGACTATTCACAATATAGTTTTAAGAATACAGTTCCAATTATTTATAATATATATAAATAGGCATATATTGAATAAATTATTAGAGAAAATTAAATTTAGTCCCCACTGTATACTACAAGCAGTCTGTACTTATCATTTGTAGCACTTACTGCGACAGTTATTACTCATTTCCTCAATGATCCTTAAGCTGCTTGTCTTGTATATCTAGCATGTCCAGTGCCCAGCACCGTAGTTGATCCAAACTAAGTATTCAATAGATATTGCTAAGCAAATTAATAAGGGAAATAAACAAATAAATAGAAAAAGACTGAAAAGTAACATATGATATAATTAAATTTGTTTTCATTGGAGTAATGTCATTAGAAGTCATTTTAATTTTCTTCTTTAACTATTCTATAGGTTAAAAACTTCTAAAATTAGAATAACTTATATAATCACAAAAAGTTATTAGTAAAAGAAGCCAGTCCCAAAGAGCACATATCATATAATTCCATCTATGTGAGATGTCCAGACTAGGAAAATCAATAGAGGGAAACAGATTAGCAGTTGCCTAGGGCTGGGGGCTGGGTGTGACAGGGATAGGGAGTGAATGCTAATGAGATTTCTTTTTGGCAGAACAAAAATGTTCTAAAATTAGATGAGGGTGATGGTTTCACAACTCTTCAAATACACTAAAAAGCACTGAACTGCATACTTTAAATAGAAGAATTTTGTGAAATGTAAATTATATCTCAATGAAGCTGTTTAGAATATTTTAAAGTTATTAGTAAAAAAAAAATCATTACTAGCTCTTCTTTTTTATTTGAACCCACAAACAGGCCTTCAGGGTTATAACTCTGAATATTTCCCTAAAAAATAACTTTTTTA
The DNA here is from genome assembly GCF_048565385.1 of Saimiri boliviensis. Classification (NCBI taxonomy): domain Eukaryota; kingdom Metazoa; phylum Chordata; class Mammalia; order Primates; family Cebidae; genus Saimiri; species Saimiri boliviensis. The sequence continues at coordinate 73,434,858 of NC_133459.1, forward strand.
TCGTAATTTTTCAACAAAGAGCAATAGACAAGTTTAGCACAAAGTGTGAACATTTTCATGAAAGAGATTTCTTAGCTGATAAGCTAGGTAACCTTAAGAGAAATTTTACTGGGCTTAAAATATTATTGGCCAGGTGTGGTGGCTTATGCCTGTAATCCCAACACTTTGGGAAGCTGAGGTGAGAAAAGTCACTTGAGGTCAGGAGTTCAAGACCTGCCTGGCCAACATGGCAAAACCTCATCTCTACTAAAAATGCAAAAACTAGCCAGGCATGGTGGTGTAGGCCTGTAATCCCAGCTACTTGGGAGGCTGAGGCAGGAGAATCACTTCAACCCGGGAGGCAGAGTTTGCAGTGAACCAAGATCATGCCACTGCACTCCAGTCTGAGCAACAGAGCAAATTCAGTCTCAAAAAAAAAAAACCAAAAGCAAAACAAACAAACAAAAATAAAACAAAACATATTATTTGCATCATGCATACACATATACACATAATTCTCAATAACAAAACACAAGAAATCCATTATGTTTGAAAAATATGCAATATTCCACAAATAATAGCTCAGCAAGACCGAAGCTATTACTACCTCTTTCTTACTTTAGTGAACATCTCTAACTATCGTGACTTAAATAATACATCCTGTCATTTAACAACTCTCTAATAACTCCACTCTGAGTCACCTAAATTCCTCACACATCTTTCATAAGAGGAAAGTAGGGTTGTCTCTGAGAAAGGTAAGGTTGCCTCTTAGAAAGTAAGATATATTTTTGGATTGCTGAAAGAAAGCTCCTTGGCCAATGGTCTATTAGACTACAGCATGGAATAGTCTTGAGACGGCTAATGTAGCCCAGCCGCATCATGGAGAAAAGTAGGGGTTGGGACTGAAATGGCATAATCACTGAAACCATAAATTCATTTTTTAAAACACACCAGGATGGAGACAGAAACCCATTTTTATCACACTCTGAACTGACTTTAAGTTTTAACCTCTTAAGCAAAGGCTCTCTTTGTTTTTGTTATCACACGATGTCCCATACGTTGTAAGCACTTGGTTAAATGATTATACTTAAGGGATAACAACATAATATTGTTATGATGAAACACTCTTGAAATTGGAGTGGCATGCCCAGTGGTGGTTCAATCTCAGCTATTTGGGAGGCTGGGGTGGGAAGATTGCTTGAGCCCAGGAGTTCAAGACCAGCCTGGTAAACATAGTTAGACCATTCTCTAAAATTTTTTCTTCAAATTATGATGAGCAGGTCAATCCCAAACTCACTTAAACATACTCAATTTAAGAAGACTTTTAAACTTCAAATTTTGAAATTGTCCTTTGACTATTATGCATGCTAATGATGGGCTTCCCTGTTACTAAAAGTCAAATAAATAGATGAATGGGGGATGGACAGAGGATGGACAGACAGTAGATATAGATGAAAGAATAAACAGGGGTAATTGAAAGAAAGAATGAGAAAGAGGAGGGAAAAGGCCGGTAAGAAGGGAGGAAAAAAGAAAGACAAATAATACTGAGAATTTTAACTGGCAATGATAAACTACAAAAAGTCTATTTAGAAGAAAAAATAATTTTAGTCTAAAAGACTCACAGAATGAAGTAAAATTAAGAGGCATACATTAAAATAGTACCATGATAGCTAACGAAAATCATTTCCACCACTTTACAGTATGCTTGTAAGAAAATAGAGTGCAGTGGGGCAGTGGATGAGGGGAGATCGTACTATTTTAACAATATGCTATTTTTAAATTATCCATTATTTACTGAAAAAGAAATCCCAACTCTGTCCTATTTCAGACAACACTGTCATATGTTCAAGTTTGCTTTGACAGGGAGAAAGTTTGAGGGTTTTTAAAAATTATGACTCAGCAATGTATCTCTCAGCTGAGTTGTCCTGACACAGGGTAGCAGGGTTTAAAACACAGTAATATCCAACTCATGAACAGAAAAGCTATCACAAACTCAAAATGGGATGTATGTATAGCAGTAAACTCTGTTCAACCTCGCACAAGGACACAAAAGTGGAAAACAAAAATAGAGAGTAGGGGTAGCACTTAAATTTCAAACAGTATAGTGGGACCACTGAAATATCACTCCAAAGTTGGAGGAAGTCAACCACATGATCATTCTTTCAAATAGTGTTCACAGATGGGCTATTTTAAAATGTAGTCAAAACAAGAAAAAGCCTAAAAGCAGGGAAATATTGTAACGTGTGGGACGACATAAGCATTGGGATGAAGTGCAGACAGCACGAAGGTACGCGTCAAGGATCTTCTGTCATTCTTAATTCCATAAAAATCACAACCTCTCCAGGTTTCATTTCCTCTTCTAAAATGTGAATATCTGTCTGACTTGCCTCTTGAGATCATTTTATAGTGATTAAAGAGCTAATATTTGTAAAAACAGTTTAAAAACCGTAGAGTACTACAAAACACAAAGGAGAATTTGAATTTAAAAACAGCTTAAGACAATGGAGGCTGCCAGCACCATCTGGTCTCAGGCTGATGCTTGACAGGTAGAACTGAAATTCACTTCCCCAGACTATAATAATTCTCTGGAATTTTTTATTTTGCTCGGTCAGAGAAGAGGAAAACACCAAAAAGGTGGAAGCTCAAATATAGGAGGTACTGTCATATTGCTGTGGTCTGAGTGAACAGGTGCCCCTTTAGGTTACAAATGCCACTTCCCTACATCCTGGACTCCTCCACATTCTAATGAGAGTATTGGGACAGATATCACATGGGGCTTCATCTGGAAGAACTAGGAAAGAACAATGCACACAGCATATGAGCCATCAGGGAACCTCGTTTAGTCAGCAGCATCTTTTTCTGGTCCTTGGGTTTCACAAAGTAATAGAGAAAAAGGATGTACACTGAAGAATGCCAAAACAAGAAAAGAAAGAGCAGGAGGATAGGAAGGACAACATTACAGCAGCCAGGAAAATGGTGATGGTGAAGTTGATTAAAAGAGCTCAGATCTCTCCCCTGCAGAAGAAACTGCCTGAGGAGTCTACAGCAGCTGAAGAGTCTACAGCAGCTGAAGAGTTTGCCAGATCTTTTAATTTGGATAAAATAACTGAAGAGAAGAATAATGCTTGTGACTTCAGTACAAACAACAAATAACAGAACCCGGTTTTTTAACATTATGAGCAAAATGCTAGGGAGTTCTACGTGTATAATGCATCAATGTGTTATGGTATGGCACAAACTGTATAAATTTTGTGAATATGTATTGTAATATATTCATGAAAACAATCAGGACTTCTAAAAAAGTATAAGTTAAGAATAATTGAGAAATCCCTGTATTTCTGATCGAGCTAACTTTTTTCTTTCCTGGTGTAATGTTTTCTAGGGGAAAAGTGATTCAGACAACATACCTCCCTGCTTTTGCTTTATACAGCCTGCGCTGCCAGATTCCTTCTACCACCCCCTCATCACTCAGGCATCAACTGGCAGTGCTGGTGGACTACCTCCAGCACAAGAATGTGTGAAAATTGCTCTTCCCAGTCTGGTCCTCTCCCCACTCTTCAGTCATATGCAGAATGGCTTAGAATCAGTCCCCAAACAACCTGGAACTAAACTAGATATGCAGCACTCTACTTCCAGAGCTTGAAGGACTTTCTTATTCTGAATAGCTTTTGAAGCAGAAGGAAATGAAAGAGACCAGCATTTCTTTCCATGACTTAAAGTGTACTTGCTTCATTTTGGGATGCCTTGGAATCTGTTCACCTCCCGTTCTTTTTTTCAAAGTGTGAGTTCTCAACATAAGGGAAAGCAGATAGGGCAGCTCTTGAAGGTAGAAAGAGGGAAAGATAATCTGTCTCACTTAATTTGATTCCCTTTGGAGTTCTACGAAGACTCATTGGCAGATAGCTAAGATAACCCTAGTACAAATGCAGATAGAAATGAATACATATTGAGCACCTACTATGTGCCAGGACGTAAGCTGCACATTTCTATTCATTGATTCTACTCAACCATACCCCATTTACAGATGATAAAAAATAAGAACTAACGTGGTAGTTCCCAAATGATTGCCAAGACTTCACTGAAGAGAAAATGCTGCTTTTCCTACTGCTTACCTGTTTAGCAATGACTAGTGCATGAGAGCAGTACTTACATGTGCCCTTCAGGTAGCATGTGGATAAGACTCTGGGGACAGGCAAGCCTAGGTTCAAATTCTTATTTGGTTACCTTTGTTCATATAATCTTGAACAAGGAATTTCTACCATTTCCATTATGTTAGCTCTCCTGGGCTGGAGTGCAGTGGCATGATCTCGGCCCACTGCAACCTCTGCCACCTGGCTTTAAGTGATTCCCCTGCCTCAGCCTCCTGAGAAGTTGGAATTACAGGCATCTGCTACCATGCCCAGCTAATTTTTTTTTGTATTTTTAATAGAATGGAGTTTTGCCATGTTGGCCAGGCTCATTTTGAACTCCTGAACTCAGGTGATCCACCTGCCTTGGCCTCCCAAAGGGTTGGGATTACAGGCGTGAGCCACCTCACCCAGCCTAAACAATTCTTATAACAAAAACTCAACAACTTAAGACAAATAAGCTAGATGTAAAGGATGTTGCTACTATTATTCCTGTACATTTTTCTAAACTTGTTCACACTTGAGACAGTTTTACCCCACAGGGGACATTTGACAATATCTGAAGATGTTGTTGGTTGCTACAGCTGAGAATGGTGATGCTACTGGCATTTAAGAGACAGTAGCCAAAGTTGCTGCTACATCATACTACAATGCAGACAGCCCTCTTAAAGAATTTTCTGGGCCAAAATGTTAGTAGTGCCAGTGTTGAGAAACCCTTCTCTAAGGAAGTAAGGTAGGCAAAGTTGAAAGCAGATAAATATTTTAAGATCAACTGATGACATTCTACTTATTTAACAGAAATACAAGTGATATGGTTTGGCCCTATGTTCCCACCCAAATCTTAGGTTGAATTATAATCTTTAGTGTTGCAGAAAGGACCAGGTGGGAGGTGATAGGATCCTGGGAACAGATCTCTTTGCTGTTTTCATGATAGTCAGTGAGATCTCACAAGATCTGGTGTTTAAAAGTGTGTGGCAGTTCCTCCTTACTCTCTCTCTCTCTCTCTCTCCTGCTACCATGTGAAGATGTGCTCACTTCCCCTTCACCCTCCCACCATGACTGTAAGTTTCCTGAGGCCTCCCAAGGCATGTCTCCTGTACAGCCTATGGAACTGTGAGACAATTAAACCTCTTTTCTTTATAAATTACCCAGCCACAGGTAGTTCTTTATAGTGAGAGTGAACTAATACAATAAGCAAGATATTATGTAGACCCTTAAAAATACTCATGTACTGTGACCTAGTCACTTCACTTTTAGGAATTCACTCTCATTAATGCACCCAAAAATTTTCATAAGAGAAAATTGGAAAATTCAAAATAGCTACTTGTCAATTTTAGATTAGGTGATTACAGAAAAGGTGACCATACAATTTGTTTCCCAAACTTGTATGATTTGAGGAGTAAAGGAGGGTGCTTTAATAATTTTGCAGGACAGTAGTCATATATCAGGATTTCTCTGGGCAAGAAAGGATATATGGTTCCCTGGTTACAAGAGAATATGAAAATAAAGTATGTCACATTACTATTATGGAATGACATGTAGTCAGCAAAACCATTTTAAAGAATATTTAATAGATAAGGATATATTATAAAATTTGATTAGTAAATTTTATATCCAGCCTTGTAGATTTTACTAATCATATTTTATAAGATATATCCTTATCTGCATTGAAAAAAAGAATGGAAAGCTATAGTACATCACATTTTTAACATTGGTTCACTGGCTGTTGAGATTACAGCTGATGTTTATGGTTTTTCTCTATATTCAAAATTGCCTATAATTTTTTAAATTATAAATATATCCTGCTTCTTTAGGAAGAAATGTAATTCAGTTCCAGTTGATGAGGGAAAGTTATTCTTCACAGAACAATGCCAACTAATAAATATAGAAAAAATATAAATTATAAAAATCATACTTTTATATTTTTTTAAAAGAAATAATTATTTCAGACAAAGATCATCAATTCATTTTAAAATATTTAGGTGAAAGATTGTTGAGGTCACAAGGTTTTAAGGTGTTAACCCAAAAGTTAGTGGCTAATTGCAAAGTGAAAAATAAACCTCATAGTGAAGAGATCTGGTGATAACCATATTAACAAAGTGATCAAATTTAAGATAATTTTAGTGAAAAATCTGGCATTATATGCCTTCTGTTGTGATGTAACATGAAATAAGAATGAAACTTATGCAATATTCTGGCCAAATATGTTTAATTTAAATCTAATTAAGCCATTAGAACCATTTTAGTTTATAAGAAATCCAAAGAAGGTAAGAACTAGGAGAACCACAGCATGCAGAAGAAATCACACAAATCCAGAATGTGGGACATTCTATAAGACAACTGTCCTGCAAGTCTTCAAAAAGTAAATGCTATAAAACAGAAATAAAGGAATTTTGAGATTAAAAGACACTAAAGAGATATAACAGCTGAAGACAATCTGTGAACCTTGTTTGAAAAAAAGAGAGAAGGAGAGAGAGATAAATGTCGTCTTTAAATAATTGGGGAAATTTGAATATAAATTGAATATAAATTGGTTATATTATGATGTGAGTTGAAAAATATGAATATAAAATTATCTTAGATATGATGATGGCATTGCAGTTATCTGAAATATTATGGTAAATATTGTCTTCAACTTATTTTCAAGGGTTCAGAAAAAAAGTACACATACTTAACAGATAACTATACAAAGTAAATATGGCAATACATAAATAAATGCTGAATAAAGGTAATGAGTATACAAGCGTTTACATTGTACTATTCTTTCAATCTTTCTGTATATTTAGAAAATGTTTAAAGTTAATGGAAAAATATCCAAAAGGTATGTTTAAAGTAATAAATTTCAAGTAGTGTGATTACATTTAAAGCAGCATAATTAGTAGTTTCAGAGTTAACCTTTATCTTTCCAGGTCTGATGTTTAAGTTACATGGAATTGGTGAATCTACAGCCATTCCCTTATCCTGCACACCACTTCAGGCCAGTTTTTCCAGTTTCACTTCCACGGGTCTTGTCGCTTGCTGTGATATATTTCGGTTTCCATCCTCTCCACCACAAATAGTACCACCTTCGTCTACCTCCTCCATCTTTTAGGGTCCTTATCTCCCCCCAAAACAATGACAATAGAGCACAGATTTATCAGTAACTAACTTCATTCTAGTAGCAAAAACAGTTATTGTAAATCAGTTACTCCCAGGTACTCCCCTACTTTTCCCAGGCTACCACACAGTTAGGTTGGGGTCATGCAACTGGTTCAGAGGGAAAAGGCCAGTTCTAAGCCAAGAGAGCCATGAGCCATGCAGCCACTTCCATCCTTGTCTTCCTTAATTGCAGAGCCCAATAGCGTGGTGGCAAAATGAAGGAAGATGCCCCATTCACATTAGACTGTGATAAGAACAAGAAATACATTTCTGTTATGCTAAAGCCACTGAGATTTCAGAGTTTGTCTATTACAACAGCTAGTCAAAATTTCTTAGTTTCTAAACCTTTCTGAGAGGCTAACAGGAAACCCCCCTACTATCGCATCCAGTTAACCCTTTCTTTGAATATTGCCTTTAATATGCAATTAAGAAAAACAATTGGTGTTCCCTCAGAAAATCTGTATCTCCCACAATTTTCAGAATAACACTGCCCATTCTTCCAAATCTCTGCTTCACATAGAAACAAGCACATTTGACCACTTTCTCAAAAAGAAAAGGAAAACAACTGGATGAAGTGGCTCACGACTGTAATCCCAGCATTATGGGAGGCTGAGATGGGTGGATCTCCTGAGGTCAGAAGTTTGAGACCAGCCTGGGCAACATGGTGAAACCCCATCTCTACTAAAACTACAAAAAATTAGCCAGGCATGGTGGTATGCGCCCTTAATCCCAGCTATTCATGAGGCTAAGGCAGGAGAATCGCTTGAACCTGGAAGGCAGAGGCTGCAGTGAGCCGAGATCTCACCACTGCACACTAGCCTGGGTGGCAGAGCAAGACTGTCTCAAAAAAAAAAAAAAAAAGGAAAAGGAAAGGGAAGGAAGGAAGAAAAGGAGGGAGAAAAAGAGGGAGCGAGAGAGAAAAAGAGAGAGAGAGAAGTAAAGAGAGAAAGAGCAAGAAGGAAGAAAGGAAGGAAGGAAGGAAGGAAGGAAGGAAGGAAGGAAGGAAGAAGGAAAAGGGGAGGGAAGGAGGAAGGGAGCCAGGGAGTGGGGAGGGAGGGATTGCTTAATAGGCTGAGAAGTTCTTTTGCCAGGACTTCTACACATTCTCCTTTATTGGTCAGATGTGTCATACCCAGACACATAGAAAGCCAAAAAAGCATTAAAATTGGCCATAATTTGGTTACTTGGGAACAAAAACATAGTATTTTCTTAGGAAAAAACTCCAAGCCTAAAAATGAATTACTGCCTTGAACAATGACAGCAGCATTAATTCTGGAAGAAAATTATCTGGCTGGCTCTATATAAGAATTCAAATTTCTTAATTTCTTTATCACCTATTGATTGGCAACATTTCCAAGAAACAATTTTACTTATTTCATTTTAAATCGATTTCTCTTTTTAGCAAGACTGTGCTTTTTGAGAGCACTGAGGCAAAAAAAAAATCATTTAATTTTACTTTTTAAAATCAATATCTGCAAAAGCCTTTCAGTCAATGGATTACCCTTGCTATCCATTAGACACTTTTCTAGGCTGTTCACTGACCTTTTGTGTCTCATATGAGATTGCAGCACTTTTAGTCTTACATCAAACGTTTTTGTCATTTTCCCCCTTTGCTCTTTCTGTCACTTTTAAGTTCTGAACTTCACTCTGTAATTGCTCAGCTTCTCTTTTGAACTTGACATGTATTATGTGTCTTTTGTGCCCTTAATTACATTTTGTACGTTGGGGTTCAACCATGTTGGTCTTTTCTAATCCTGCTATATTGATTGCTATACATCAAGCCTCCTTCCCTCTGGGAACACTATTTATCTTTAAACTATTTTTCTTTCCAGTACTGAGAACCACTGAATTTCTTTCTACTGCTCTTTTTGGGAAATTTCAGACTATCCACAGTTGTGATGACCAAGATGTATTCAGTAGAATCATAATTACTTCTCTTTCAACATGAACTCTATATGCATATTTGAAAAAGAAGTCAAAGTGGCAAAATGTAGAAAAGATTTATGTGTCAAGAACAGACAAGACATTTTCAGAATATTCAGGAAGCAACAAAAACATTTTATAAAAGTATGAGAAAGAGGAAAAAAGTATGGTTTCTTAAGGAAATCTATTATGGGAAACATTGAGTTAAAGCACAGTATAAACACATGAACTTTACAAAAGGAAGAGTAAACAACTTTAATGTCTAGGGCGCCAAACACAAAGCACTAGCTGTGAAGAGTGATACCATTTGTCAAATGCAGGCAGACATCCTGTCCTATGTGAACATTACAACAGTCTCCTCATTTGTCCCACTCTACCCAGTATTATCTCCCTCCAACCCTTCTCCAGAATGCAGACAGAGTCCTTACCATAAAGTGCACATCTTTAATCATTTCTCTCCTGGAAAAGCTTTTAATGACTCCCCATTCTAGAATAAAGCCCAAATGCTTACAAAACCCTATGTATCTATCTGGACCCTGTTCACTTTTCTCTCTTCACTTCTAGCCACTTTGCTTTCTTTCCAAAAGCTGTATGTTCCAAATAAAACGTTCTTACGGCTTTCCTCTGGACCTTTGTATACATTGGTTTCTCAGAATGCTCTTTCCTGCCCCAACTCCTCTTGGTCAGTTTATTGCTTATTCATCTTTCATGTAGATGCCTCTTCTTACCTGACTCCAGTAAAAATTAAGCATCCCTCTTTTGTATATTATTACAGTTCATTGTATTTCTCTTACCATAACACATAACTCACTCTTACATTATCTTGTTTACTTACCTGCAACCCACTTTATTCAGCGTGCAATAAAACGATAATGATAATATTTATCATTTTTGCCCTGGTATCCCAGCACTCAGCACTGTACCTAGCACCTAATGAAGACTGATAAATACTTTGTTGGATGGATGTTGTACAAATAAATATTCAGTAACCCAAGGTCTAATTTTAACCTCTAGTTGCAATTCTTGTTATAAATCTCTTCAAAATAAGAATTGGCAACCATTAGCATGGGCATTAAAAATGGCTCATTAGCAGGATATCTTTGGGATATTGGATGGTTGATGCCAATAGTGATGTATCTTTTATCACTATTTTCTCTTTCCTGCTAGCTCTTATGGTTAGTAGGAAAGAGATAATAGTGACAAAAGATAGCCATCATGTTCAAAATTCAGCAGCTGGGGTTCTCTTAGCACCCACACAGTCACCTTCACTTGTTTAGAGGTACTCATTTAGCCACCACAACCTCCCAGGTTCTACTCTACAGGAGAATCAGGGTGGCTCAGTAAATGCCATCACACACAATTTTTATCCTGACAATAGGATGGATTAAGCATTTTAGAAGGAAAAGCACTCCTTCCAAAGGCTGTCAACCTCTTTCCATTGTGTAATGAATCAGTCTACTTTTCTGCTTAGTAAATCTAGTACAATAAGAAAAATTGCATCTTTTTGGAATGACTAAGCAGCTTATAGGATCTCAGGGTCCTCATCCTGGAAATAGTATCCTGGGAACTTAAGATTTAAAGATAGAGAAAAGTGGCTCGAAGCCACACTGATTCCCTCTAGGAGTCTCTGAAATCAAAAACTACTTAATTCAAAATATTTTGCTTGATTTTAAAAACTTCATTCCCTTCATTTCAAAATTTCTCCTCCAAGGGCAGGAAATTGAATCAATAGGGGGTGCAGTAAAGGGAAACTGTATTGAATCAGATTTGGAATATTTACATATTGAAGTTTATGCTCTAAAGTATCAAATTCAGTGACTCAGGAGAAAAAATTCCTTTAAAAATTATGTGAATGTCATTAAATACTACCTTGATTTTGCAAGAAATTACATTTTTTAAATGTCAGGAAAAGGTAATAAGAAATAGAGAAAGCCTTTGAGCATTTGGAGGAACAAATTCAAATCAAAAATACTTTTCATTATTACTAACAGAAAGGGGAAAAACATGAAAATTATCTGGCTTACTGCCCAAACTAAGGGTATCACAGAGAAAGTATTTTCACTCCTCATACTACCAAGAGTATAAGAATTCTGCTACCAAAAAAAAAAAAAAAAAAAGTGAAGCTTTATGTCCAGGAGAGTGGAAGTAAAGCAAAATGCTACTCAAAATATTGGTAATTTATTAGTAAGTGTAATTTAAAATCAAATGCTTTTTGAGTTATAGAATGTAGAATAATCAACCTTTCAGAGTTAAAATGGGCCATGGATTTTCAAAAAGAACATCAATAGAAATAAACTGTAGAAAAGCCATTTGGACTGTCCTAAATCTAAAATAGCCTTACTTCTCAAATATGTCTGTTCATGTGCTTCTTTTCATGCCTGACTACAAATTTGCCGACAGATGTTGCATCTCTTAATAGTCAAACTTTGATCTTTCTTCTTTGTTTATCCAGTAATTGCTCTTAGTGGTAACTCCTGATTTTACACTTACCAAAAACTAAACTTGGGTACTTTACAAGTGATCATGACATTTTCTAGTAACTCCTTATTTCCTCAGATGCTATAACTAGCAACTAATTCTTGAATTTTTTTTCATACCTGCCAGAGCTGACAATCCCATCCTATGACTATCCAAATAAATAGGGTTCAGCCATGAAAGTGAGTCAGAAGTGAAGTCACATACTTGGACCAGTGATGGAAAGGTTGGACATTTGAACAGAAAATTAATGGATATTAAAGTTAGGAAGTATAATGGACATCAAAGTTAGTGTAAGGTGCTTTCCTGCCCAGAGATTAGAAAACCTGACAAGTCAAGAACCGTAATAACCACAAATGGCCTATTGCAGCTTTATCAAGATGTGCTCCAGGGAACAATAACATGGGAAGATGTCCCCCAGATTGGCTTTCATGAGCAATAAATGTAGAAGTAGCTACACAACACAGCTTTTCTCTTAGAGATTCAGAACATGCATCTGCATATTAAAAGATTTTTTAAAGCCTGTCCATAAATAGACCTATTTATCTTTGTTAAGTCTGGTATTTAACCTAGTATCTGCCAAACATTTTTGAAAATTATTTTTAATTTGTATATATTTACCTTGTAAAATATGTTGTCAAGCTTTTTGACCACTGAATACCTATTAAGATCTGAAAGAACTGGTATCCCAAGGAATATTCTTGAGAAAAAGCTGACCTGCTCAGCCATTCGTATATGCTGCTGCTTCTTGATCACCTAGGGCTACCCTATAAGGCCAGGCATTGAGCATATGATGTTCAAAAACTGTGTTTCTTAAACTTCTACATGCATATGAGTCACTGGGGATCTTGTAAAAATATAGATTCTGATTCAGTAGGTCTCAGGTGGGGTCTGAGAGTTGGGGTTTCTAACAAGCCTCCTGGTGATGCCAATGCTGCTGGTCCCTATCACACTTGTAATAGCAAAGCTCTACAGGAAATTGGCAATGGGAAAATGTTCATATCTCCAATCTCTTTATCTTACAATTCTTAATAACAAATCTTCCTAAAATATTACTTTCATTATGTCATTTTGCTGGTCAAAACTTTCAGTGATTCCCTCTTCTCTTCCACGTTAGTCATTCAACAATAGACATTTATTAAACCTTTATTCTGCGGCAAATAGATTAAGAATGTCTCTGTCTTTATATACTCAAGAGAAAAGTCAGTTAGAAACAAGGCACAGAATACTGGGAGCCAAAACAGTAGAGAATGGCTAATTTCAGTGACTTGAATGTGCTACATGACTAGATCAATGATTCCCAAAGTGTGTTGCCCAAACCATCAATGTTAGTATCACCTGGAAACTTGTTAGAATGCCAGTTCTCAGGGCTCACCCTAGACCTACTTAATCAGAAACTTCAGAAGTGGGGTCTAAAATCTGAGTTTTAACAAGCTCTCCAGGTGGTAGAAAACCACTGGATTAGACAATCAGTAAGTTTCTCTCCAGCTCTACAATTCTATCATTTTAACTGCTGATAGCTTTTTTAATGAATTTTGTTACCCAGACTTTATAAACTAAAAGCATAATCTCTGGAATTGATTTCCTGGATTTAAAATCCAGCTCTTACACTTAATTGCTGTTAGGTTGTAATAAGCTCTTACAACTAATTGATGTTACTTCAGTTGTCTATGCTTCAGATTATCATCTGTAAAATGAGAGTAATAATAGTACCTGTTTTCATATGGTTGCTCTGAGAATTAAATAAACTATCATAATATAAGTAGCTCACCAGGCAAGATGCCTGGCATGCAGTGCTTCAGGTCATAACACAATCATTACCCTCTTATTAAGGCCTTCCTTGGCCACTCTATCCAAAATTGTGACCATCCCTACTATTCCCTTGTCCCTTTCCCTGCTTTATTTTTCTCCTTTGCAGTTATTATTCTCTAACATATACTATGTCTTTAAATTGTTGCTTCATTTACTATCATTTTCCATTAGAATGTGAGAGCTATTAAGCTGCCAAAGATTTTTGTCCATTTTGCTAAGAGCTGCATCCCCAGTGTTCAGTATAGCGTTTGGCACATTATAAGCACTCAAAAAATCTTGGTTGGGGCTGGGCATGGTGGCTCATACCTGTAAACCCAGCACTTTGGGAGGCAAAGGTGGGCAGATAGCCTGAGCTCAAGAGTTTGAGACCAGCCTGGGCAACACAGAAAAAACCCCATCTCTACCAAAAATACAAAAAATTATTATTGTATATATTGGTTGGATAAATAAGTGAATAAATGTTAACTATTATTGATATTAATATTATTACCATTAATTAGGAATCTAAACTTTTTTATTGAAACAATTTCTACTTCTTGTTTATTGTCACAAATTGCACTTATGTCCCATTCCACGCTCTACTCAAATTATGCCCCATTTCTAAGATTTCCTTCTGTCTAAATTCAGCCCATTTTAGACCCTGCTCAAGTACTGCCATTTCCTTTAATTTTCTCTAGTGACTGAATAACTCTGATTCTAGCTCTCTAGCTCTCTGAACGTCTACACTGTTTACTTCAACTGCCTGTGCCATACAATTCAGCACTTAATTATCTTAATCCAGTGTCAGTAAAATGAGCAATGTTTAAGGAATTACTGAGTCTGTGTCATTCATACAGTAAGTATTCCAGGAAAAATTAGAGGAAGGAGGCCTCAAAGGAAACGATAGGAAACCTTACCATTAATTATCCATGTTGTCCTCAAATAATAAAAAGAGCACTTTATATTTTACAAAGCACCATTAAGCCTATTGGAATCAAAATGGAGTCCCTTATGTAAAAAAAAAAAAAAAAAAAAAAAAAAAATCTGACAAACAGAGCCAGGGAAGGCTATGAAAAAAAAAGGCTCTCACACTTGTATAACTGATTACAAAACCTATCACAAAAAACTGCAAAAACCAAAACCTTGCACAAAGGCCATTGCACACTTGCCCCTCAAAAAAAGTACTTCTGTAAGGTTACCTATCAAGCAACTATTTCTCCAGCCTCAGACTGATGTCATCCATGTTATTTGTCTTTGTAGCCTAGGATAATGGTTTCAAAGTAATTATGTAATACTCCTCATTTTTCCTGTAAAAATCCTTTGTCTTCCTTTACCTCTCTGAATACACACATAGCTTACTACACACATTTTCCCCATTGCAATGCTCTATTCTTGAATATTTTCTTTTAGAGAGCCTATTCAGATTGACATACTTTTTAACATATCATTCTAGTTTTTATTAGATGATCTCAAAGATTATGTATCCTTGGTCTCAAATTTTCAAAATGCCTTTAGGTAAACTATGACTAGACCATTTCTTGAACTGTAAAAAATAAGAATAGATAGTGAAAGTCATAAAAGAAGCAGATAATTACCCAAGAAGTTGTCAAGTTCAGGGATGGAAAATAATTGATGCTTTTGCCCTGAGTCCTCCTGCCAACTGGGTCTGTAAGAGGCTTCACTGTCATCCCCATGCAGCACTCAAGACTGACATTACCAATTGATCAGAGCTGGCAGAAAGGGGACACCTATTTGCCATCCTAACTTACTGCAACCATTCTGCTTCTAAAGGTAAAGGAAACAGATATTTAAATTTTTAAAGAGATTTACCCTTTACAAAGCACTTGTTAAAGTCGTCAGAATTAAAATGGAGTCACTTATGTAAAAAAGAAAACAAAATAGAGGTGGGCTCTATTTGCCCAGGTACATACATGGTCATACCTGGTGGCAGAACCAAGACCTGAGCCAGCCTCCTGACTCTGTCCAGGGCTCTCTGCCCCTCCTACTCCATTTCTGAAATTCAGGACCTACATTTTTATTCTAAAGCAGTCAAAACATAAGAAGCAAACCTTTGATAGCAAGTTTTCACATTAACACTCATGAATATAATGCTGAAATGAAAAATGACAGCTTCAAGTCAAGTGACAGACAGGGCTGGTTAGCCTGTTATTTTTTCAGTTCAGTTTATTTACCTAAACCTAGAACGTGTCATGACTGGAAACAGACAAAACAGATTATTCTAATTCCACTGTCCTAGAAAAAGAAAAGGAAAATAGTCCTCATTAACAGGAACTGGGCTCAAATACAGTCCTGAAATAACTTCCGTTACTGAACCAACTTTTTAAAGGTGACTTTTTCTTTATTAATGGCAAAGTATCATTTTAAACATAGCTTTAATTACTCTGGTTAAATTATAGGAAAATATACAGAGTTGAAGAAATATGGAAAAGAGGTGAGAAAGAGACATAAACATCTATTTTCATATAATAATTACCATTTCCTCGCTGTAGAAATGACGCCCACATTATAATTTTTCCAGAGTCTCTCTCTGAATCATAGTTTCCAAATATTAAAATCACCTCTATAACGCAGTTGGAATAAAAACTGACTTGTCAAATTATACTGAGTCAATTGATAATTGTATCTTGATTAACTCTCATTTTTTAGGCATACTATAATTGAAGCTGCTTTTTTTAAAAAAAATCATCATCTAACACAGTTAGAACTTGCCCCTGGCACTGTCTGCTTACCTAAGGAAACCAGGATAACTGGCAGTTCTGTTACTTCACAGAGTTAATCCATTTTAGCAGCTATGTTACTTAGTTACAAGGTACCAGCCGTTGGTCCGATAGTACGTCCTTTCTCTGTGAGAAGGTGAGCCCGATGCATATTTGAGGGAAGGAGGAAGAAAACAGCAAGTACACAGAATCCCTTCTCCTCCCCATGCACACTGCCACCACCCTGGGAAAAAGGCTGAATCGCAGCTGAAGTTCAGGGTCTGTGAGGCCCCTCCTCCATGCAAAATGGCAGTCAGTTTTGGGTTCTTCCATCATGTGGGTATACCCAGAAACAATGCCAAATGCCCTCAGAAAAATCCAGCCACAAATCTCGAGTGATTCTCACCTTAGCTCCTAAGTTAACCCAGAGATCACCTGTGTACCATTAACTGGGGTCAAAGCAAGAATGACACCAAGAGTTCTGGCCATATCCCGCCATGCTAGCCTGGGCATGGAATCTTTAGACAAAACAGGGTAGCCAGGACAAATTTTTACTTCTAGAAAGTAGACTAGTATTTCCTGAAGAACGGTGCAGGATACTTTGGAGAACTCTGATTTCTAGCCTAGTCATTACAAAAAATCAGAAATGGCTCTCCCTATATCACATTACTGAATGAGTTTTTCAGGCAACGCATTTAATCATCTGGAAAAGAGTACAAGTTCCCTAACTCACTCAGCAGAAACATTTTTAGTAGTTGGCATCTAAGACACCATTCACAATTACCAGAAATACCTTAAAACATTACCACTTTCATAACAAAATCTGAGGCCAGGAACAGTAGTCCATGCCTGTAATCCCAACACTTTGGGAGGCAGGGGTGGGAGGATTGCTTGAGCCCAGGAATTTGTGACTGGCCTAGGCAACATATCAAGACCTCATGACTACCAAAAGAAAAAAAAATTCCTTGAGAAATGGCTATATGCTTGCTAAATCCAACAAAGTAGGTAGAAAATAAGTTTAAGAGCAGAAAGGACTTGATTTGGAATTACAGTCTGGTCACTTCTCAGCTCTGCAACCTTGAGCAAATTACTTAATATCTCTCAGTCTAACTTTTCTGTTTTTAAAAATAATCATAATAAAACTAATTTCACAGTGGAGTCCTGAGGATTACATCAAAAAACATAGAAAAAGTGTCTTCATAAAAATACCTGGCCCATGATAAAAACTAAGTAATTATTATTTTCTCCCATTTTCTTTTTACTAGTAAATATCTATGCCAAATGATTTTGAATATTTTATATAGCTTAAAAACCTAAGTAACATGCCTGTGTCTTATCTATGCAACTGTTGTTTGTATTGCTAATTTGAAGCAACTACTATGTATGTATGTAATTATATGTGAGATTTGAATTATAACTCTGTGCAATCATCTAGTTGAACAGTTCAAATTGGTACCATAATCTGGGTCTCCTTTTCCAGAAATACATTGTAACTTTATTTCTCTTCCAATCAATCTCATTATGATGGAAGACAAAGAGGGAAAATTTATTCCTCATCAATTGAATAACAGCAATGTGTTATGGCCTCTTTTCCATTGAGTCTACTTCTTTTGTGTTAAATAACATGTATCTCTCAAAGTATTTTTTCTTATCTGTCTTCAGGCCTGCTTATGGCATCTAACATTGAAATATATCATTCTATTCAGTTTTAGAAGCAAATATGTACAATCCTGAAAAAGGAGGAGAGAAAGAAATGCATGTTTGATGCATCTAAAAGAGTAGGGTCAAGGACAACAGCAGGTTTGTCCATCTGCCCATCATCAAACTGAACTGTGTCCACTAGTAGCAGGAGGTGGCCAGTGGATATTCCACTAAAATTGAATTTCTGCCACTGGGAAGACAAGATGGTAAGGAGGGAAGAAATTGTTTCAGAATCCATTTCTACTTTGGCATGATGTCTATAAAGAATTGTTGCTTGTTTCTTACACATAAAGTATAAAACTTTTTTCATTTATTAAACATTTTCTGAATCATTTTTAGAATCTAGGCACTGTGCTGGCCACTATGCATATGAAGAATAATTTCTTTCTTAGCGATTCTGTTTTATGAGGGGGACTGAGAAGTAAACAAATAATTATAATATAGTAAGATGACAGCTAATATACATGCAACGTGCTATGGGAACCCCAAGAAAGAAGTAATGAACTATACAAAAATATGGCAAGTTTACAAATTTGTGAGGCATCTTTGCAAGGGGCTATGCTAACTTCTCTGTAATATTCCAGCATTGATGCCAACACTGCTACAGGAGTGAGACCAAACACAGAAGTAGAATAGAAAATCCAAGAATAAACAGATGGATCTTGATTAGTTATGTTTGTCTTAGGGTAGGAGAAAAAAACTGTTTATTGTCTTTATCTTCATTTATTACAGTCTTTTTAATGTGTATGTATGTTTAATTATGATATAATTTTAATCTTAGTAACAGCATCTAAACATCTCAACCTCTGTATTCTCTATCAGTATGCTTGAGGGTGTGACTACTAGAAAACATAGATACAGATACTATATAAATGAAGATATAGATGTATATGCAGATGTTTAAATAGATTAAGATAGTTTCTTGTCTCTGGAAATGCTACTTGCAATATCATTTTTAAATTTTACAAAAAAGCATTGTCTTTTAGGCAATTTCCTAAGAGAAAAGTGAAGATAAGGCATAGCATTTATTGGCACTTTGAAAAATTAAGATGTTAATATAAATACATCCTTAGTGTGCTTTTAGACATATTATAAAGGCTACTTTTCAATTACAGAAATGAAGAATGAGCGAATTGAGGCACTCCAATTTAGGCTAAAGTAGAAAGACTGGGTAAACTGTCAGCTTACAAATCCTGTTTAAATGTTTATTGGCTTTGTTACTAGCACACAAATTTGGAAACAAAATTCACATCAGTTTCTGATAAAATTTATTGTTCCTCTTTGAGGCAATTTTTGGTGCTAATTTACCCAAATCTCATCTTAGTTATCCCCAGCATTCTGTGTTGTTCCTGAAATCATACATTGCCCTGGAGGGAGCTATCTGTGCAATCATATTGGTGTTCCCCCTTCATGGCCCCCGCCCCAGTCACAGGAGCCAATCACACATTCTGAAAGGTAGTCCAAGGCATTTGCCTGCCCCAGGAGCACCAGGGTTTTAAGCACCATGCGTGCCCAGGGTCTCAGTCCGCTTTGAAGAACCCATTCCAAAGCTGTCACTTTGCCTGGCTCTGTCCTGGTGGACACCAAAACTTAAACGCTCTATCCCCTGACAAATTCAAGAGAATATAGTCACATTGCTATAATTATTCATCAGTTGTACAAGACATAAAAGGTCCTAAACTTTACGTTTAATCTGTACTTCAGTCAGATAATTAACCTTTTTCACATGCTAAAATTTCATTTGTACCTTACCTACATGTAATAAAAACCACAATGCCTGTGGATGTAGCCTTATGTTTTTATTCTTTTCATCTGCCAACTTTGTATAAGTAATTTGGGGTCACTGTTCTCAATGTATTTCTCTTCTAATAATATCTAGCACAGCTTCACAGGCACCTTTATTTTTAATGAATGTTTTCTATTGATTGTGGTGGTGCCGGTGGTGTTGCCAGCCTTTCTGTTCCACTCCAACAAGTATCCAAGTGTTGTCCTATGAGCGAATAAACCTTTGCCAAGATCTATGTTATTTTTCTATGATTTTTGTTGTGGATTTCTAGCCAACATAGTTTTTAATTCACTGCATATGTAAAAACTGCAAAAAACGGAATTTAAAAATAAAAAGTAAATAACCTTACACAGTGAGCTGAGTAATGGCTTAAACCCAAGGAGCCTGACTCACAAATGCTACAGAGAAAGTCATTCATTAACTTAAGGTCAAAGACATGTAAGCTACTTGACAATAAATGGATGTCAACAGAAACATTAATTAGTGGAAATGTTTAAAAAGTAGATGCCACTGTGAAAGCAATGGCTTATTTCTTTTTAATGAAAGGTGTGATATCTCTTCTAGGTTATGTATAATAATTGCCAATATTCAGAAAAAAGAGATAAATAAATGAGCAACATGGAAAACACCCAACTTACGAGCAGCTCCAAAACTCCAAGAGCATGTTGTATAGTATTGAGAAAGTATTTTCACTTACAGTATTGTTAGACATAGTTGCTAAAATGTCTAGTATTTTCCCTTATAGTATTGTTGTACACTTTGCTTTTCAGCTCACATAAGCCAATCTAAACCATAATGTTGAAGTATGATATTGCCCTAATAATTCCATATTAAATTCACCTAACATTTTGTAATACATTTCTGAATTTCTATCTGTGAATAGTAATGAAAAACACCATTTATTGAGCATATATGTACTACTCAGGCACTGTACCAATTTAATTCTTACCTCAGTCTGTGAGATAATTATTATTATTATTTATTTATGGATGCACAAACAAACCTACAATTCTAAAATAATCCGCTATAGGTGTAAGTATGTTAATAATGCTGTATGTATGCAGAAAAGAAAATGTCCTGTAAGTCTGTCATTCTCCAGTTTTCATACTTGAAAAACACGAAGCAATCCACAGTCACAGGGCAGAGGCTTTGGACACAGAATTTCCTGCAATATGTTCACAAGATCAGATAAATGTCCCTGTCAGTGACAGTCCACATAGTACAATGTATTTGCAGCCTTGAGGAACATATGTAGATTCAAACATATTCTTGGTTCCTCTTTTAAGAATCTTGTTAGACAGACCTTTAGATCTTATTTTTAATAACTCTTAATTTTTTTATATACTCAACCAAAGATCAAAGCTACTGCTTAATTTTAAGCTATGCATTCTATACTTTCTACTTTAATTTGTACTTATGCCACATTTTACTTTTTTTTCATAGCAAGAGATAGATTTTCCTTCACAAAGGAATACAATTTGCTTTTAAGGAAATGGTATTCATTTTCTATAAACATTTGGTAAGTAACTACATTTTCTAAAGTCAAAGACTAAGTCTGAACAAGGTAAAAAGATGGATAAGACCTAACCTGTGCCTGTGGGGGTCTTAAAATCTAATTTGGAGACACAAATTGAATCAGGGCTAAGTTTGAAATAAAGCCTTACACTCCCTCTCCAAAGAACAATTTCTGACACAGAGTTGCTTCTCTAAGGAGCAAGCTCTAATTTTGTCTCAATATGAGAAAGGGAGCCAAACAATAATCATCTAGGATAAACTGTTAAAACTAAAAGATTCTGGTTCTACCAATAACTCTTAAGGAGAGGGGGCAACACAGGAGAAAGGGAACAGTTTAAGAATCAACATGAGTGTGCGGGAGGATCTGCTTTTACAAAGCACATACCCACAGCTTGCCATGTTCCCAAGAATCACTTCTCTAGGGGGTCCAGGTGTAGAAAAGACGATGTCATGCATCTCGGGAATCTGAAGATAGGAAAAGGCTGAGAACCACAAGGTCTAATATGCTGTAGTTTTTGAGGTGCCATTTCCAATGACAACATAGTATATATTCATTTTTCTCTTTGTCCTTATTTAACATTAAACAAAGAAGAATATTTGACACAAAAGTCCAGATCAAGAGGGATTTCATTCAAGTAGGTGATTACCTGTGTTGCTCATTGAGATAAAAGGCTGTCTCTTCAGAAGCAGGCCTGAATCACTGCAAAGTTGAATTTCTTAGAAAAGAGTCTATGATAAAAACAAGTATGAAGATGGTTATCTAAAGCAAATTATTTTTATTCATTAATAACTAACCTTTTGGGAATACTCTCATAACTTACTATAATTTACCCTCCCTAAAAACGCAGAGAATTAGCCTAATTATCTTCTCTGCATAAAATACTGCAGATATTTTCTCTCTTTGGAGAAGCAGCCTTTCTCCTCTTTTTACTGAAATGAAATTCTTAGTGCCACAGCTTCCTATTTCAGTTCTTATATTTATCCTTTATCTATTTTCAAACTTCACGTTCCACCTGTAAAATGCATCCCTAACCAGATGGTATTCTATCTTATCTTCCACCCACATGCACCATTCAGCATTTACATTTATGTTTTAGGTTCTGCAGCCACACTGATTTCCAAATTGTGGTGGATGACATTTTTGTTTTGAGTTCAGCATTTTGTTTCTGTTTTAATTTTAGGGGGTATTTTAAAATGATATGGCATATAACTCTATAAAAATTCAAGGTACAGAAAAGCATCATCTAAATGAAGGGGAAAAGCTACTCAATTTTACCACATAGAAACCACTGCTAAAATTTTGGTATTTTCCTTGCAGTATTTTTTCTATGTATGTTTTTTAACTTTTCATTTTGAAATAATTTCATACTTACAGAAAAGCTGTAGAAATAGTACAGTTACCACGTACTCTTCACCCAGTTTATACCATTAATATGTTAATGACTTCCATAACCATAGTGTACTTATCTAGATCTTCTATGTATATTTTGACAAGGTTGAAATTATATTTTTTGTTCATTGCTATTTTGTATTTGACAGGAAAAGCATTTATATTAAGTTCCTTGAAATATTTTAATGTCCAAGTAATGTCACACTACATATATGCATATTTTAATTAATTATTTCCATACTGTTGGATATTGAGATTGTTTATGATTTTTTTATTATTAAAAACATGTTATAATTTTTTTAAGTATTTACTAGTTTATGGGTCAAAAGAATGGTCTCTCATTTTTAATGGCTTTTTGTATTTATTCTTGAAGGTGAACATTTTGAATACTTATGGTTTTTATTTCATCTTTTGTAAACTGTTTATTCAAGCCCTTTTCCATGTACTAATTGGCGTCTGAATATATTACTTATAAACCTATGTAGAGCTTACATATTTAAGATTAAGCTTTTGACTCAAAGATTACAAAGTGTTTTGTTGATATTTGATTATTTTTTTATTTCAATAATCCAAAATAATTTTGCTGATTAAAAACAACATATATCTTTTATAGTTTTAATTTGTAATTAAATAACATTTTTATAAAGTAAAACTTCCTTCCATTCTTCAGCTCAGTATTTCTCAAACTGCGATATGTCAGCCACTAGTCATCTGAACATGTGACTCTTGGGAATTATGGGAATTTCTTTTCTTAAAAAAGAGTCCATGTATTATTCAAGTTTGACAATAACTGCAATAGGTCCAAAGGTCAAAGGAGGAATCCGATGTATAATAAGATGACATGTATACACAATAAAAACAATTTATCAAAGGATCAGTTAATATTGGATGTTTTCTAGTGTTATTTTGTACTACTTTAATGTCTTATAAATATTCATAACTTAACTGACAACTAATTTCTTTTTTTTGCTACAAACTAAAAATCAAAAAGCTGTATTTCACTTCTTCTACAATACTAAATTAGTTCTTATGCCAACTGCCTCTGCTCCCTTTGCCTGGAGTACTCTCTCAATCCATTTCTCTACTGCAATCAAGTAGAAAACTCTTGTCCCTCATTGGCATTCTATTCCACCAGACCATCCCGCAAAATTGTCTTAATTGTTATATTCTCTGCTAACTTTTTCTCCATGTTTACTTTCACTGCTGCATTATCCTGGCATTTTGTTATGTAGCTGTTGCCCCTCACAAGTGTCAGCGACTCTTCTCTGTATTAAATGCTCATCACCATAGCTCCAGTGGGGCTAGAAAATTTCCATATATATATATATATATATATATATATATATATATATATATAATTTAAAAATTTATATATATTATAAAAAATTTCATATATATAAATTTTCGAGCCCCACTGGAGAAAATTCTTTATAGATATAGATATAGATATAGATATATAAAATTGGAACTTCACTAATGTTTATAAAATGAATTATCCATATTAGGTAGCAATCACCTGGGAGAGACTAAGAAACTCAACCTTGTTTTCTAAATTATACTGAAAATAATAATGCAAGTTCATCTTCCAACTCTGCAATCAGTTGTCTCATGGGATACAAGGTTCATTTTGGCCATGTCAAATGTTTTCTATGTTGTGATGAGTGACTCAAGCCAAAGATAATATCTTTGCTCTGGCAGGTGATTAATAATCACTCTTTTTAAAAACTTTTTATGTTGAAATAACCAAACTTACAGAAGAGGTGGACGATGCTGTGGTTTGCAAACTTTCCCCTCTCAAACTTATGGTGAAAGGTAAGTGCCATTGTAACAATGTTAGGAGTTGGGATCTTTAAGAGGTGAGTAGGCCACGAGGACTCTGCCCTTATGAATGAACTAATGCTGTAATCAAGAAAGTCAGTTTCTTATAAAAGGATGAGTTTAGCCCTATTTGTTGCTTACTTTCTCCCCTCTCTTTGCCCTTCCACCATGTGATGCCTTCTGCCATTATGATACAGCAAGAAGATCCTCGTCAAATGCAGCTTCTCTATCTTAGACTTCCCAACCTTTAGGACTATGTTTCTATTTATTATAAATTAACCAGTCTGTGGCACTCTGCTATAGCAGCACAAAACAGACTAAGACAGAAGATTGATACAAAGAGATGTTGTATACTCTTTAACCACATTCCCCAATTGCTATCATTTTGCCATTTTTGATTTTCTGTGCATGTGCATGCACACCCACACACTCACACACATAACAAAATATTTATGCTGAACCATTTAAGAGTTACTTCAGAATTATGTCCCTTTGTCCTTAAATACTTCAGTGTTCATTTCCTGAGAAAGAATGTCCTCAGACATAACCACAGTACATTTATCAAATCTAGGAATTTAATATTTATGTAATCCTCTTATCTAATACACAGCCTGTATTCATTTTCCTCTAATTGTCCCAATGATGTCCTTTACAGAATTTTTTTCTCTGATCCAGATTCAAGATCACACATTACATTTAGTTGGCATGTCTGTTAGTCTCCTTCATCTGGGACACTAGACATTTTGTTTTTCATGACATTGAAATTATTCAGAAGTACCAAGGGATTGTTTTAAAGAATGTCCCTTTGGTTCTGTCTGATGTTTCCACTTGATTAGATTCAGATTATGCTTTTTATCAGGAATACTGCATAAACAATGTTGCACATTTCTCAGTATAACATGTCAGGAATCATATCTCAATTTATCTCATCATTGGTGATGTTAACTTTGACTACTCAGTAAGGTGATATTGGTCAGGCTTCTCCACCTTTCATTTTGTAATTAATAAGTAAACTCCGAGGAGATAATTTGATGATATGTAACTATCCTATTCCTCTTGAAACCTTAAAAATTTTGCACGAAAATAAACTCATACTGACTCGTTATTCAATGTCTGAAGAGGATCTAGTTTGATACACTAAGACATTGGTTTCAAAAGACCCCCTATCAGAGCAACGTGAATTCTACTAAAATTGAAGCAAGAACAAATATTAAATTCATGGTAAAGTTTGGATAATAGAACAATGAGATCATTAATGTTTTATGAAAAGTTTAAAGAGCTAATGGCCCAAAGAAATAAGCAGTTTACAAATGGATAACTCATTTTAAAAGTTAATTCATTTTAAGAAAGGACAAGACCATACTGAAGATGAAGCCTGTTGCAACAGACTATCCACATCAATTTGCAAGGAAAAAAATTCAACTTTATTTTGTCCTAATTGAAGAAGACCAAGGATTAGCAGCACAAACAATAGCCAAAACCATAGACATCTGCATTGGTTCAGCTTACACAATTCTGACTGAAAAATTACACATGAGCAAACTTTACACTCGGTGCCAAACCATTGCACCCAGAGCAGCCACAGAAAAGAGCAGAGCTCAATGGAAATTTTAAACAAGTGGGTTCTAGATCCTGAAGCATTTCTTCAAAGAATTGTAACAGGAGATGAAACTTACCTATCATCCTGAAGACAAAGCACAATCAAAGTAAGGGCTACCAAGAGGTAGAAATGGTTCAGTCAAAGCAGAAGTGTACTAGTCAAGAGAAAAGGTCATGGCAACAATTTTTGGGGATGCTCAGGCATTTTTCTTGTTGACTTTTTGTTGGACTAAAGAACAATAACATCTACTTATTATGAGAATGTTTTTGAGAAAGCCAGCCAAAACTTTAGTGAAAAAAACAAAAATAAACACCCAGGTAAGCTTCCATAGTCTTTCTCCACTGTAACAATGCACCTGCTCATTCCTCTTAAGAAACAAGGGCAATTTTGCAAGAGTTTCAATGGGAAGTCATTGGGCATCCACCTTATAGTCCTGATTTGACGCCTTCTAACTTCTTTTTGTTTCCTGGTCTTAAACAATCTGTAAAAGATACCAATATTTCTTCAGTTAATAGTCTAACAAAAAACTGCCTTGACTGAATTAAATTCCCAGAACCCCCAATTTTTTAGAGATGGACAAAATGGCTAGTATCGCCACAAGTGTCTTGAATTTGATGGAGCTTATGTTTAAAAAATAACTTTATATTTTTATTTTAATATTTTATTTCTATTTTCCAATTACAAATCTATTTTCATAAAATCCAGATCATGTACAATATTTTTCCATGAGCTTTTTGAAGTCCTCTCACATCTCTAGTTTCAGACACACTAAGTCTCATTTTTCTTATGTTTCATTACAAAGTGGAGATTAAGGAGGACTTAGTCTAATCTTTTAATTTAGAGACCAGTTTCCTTCCATTCAACTAGTTCAATTCTGTGTTCAGAGAAGAATCAAAATAAAATCCTCAGAAAATGGATCAATCTAATAGTTTTAGTGAAAAAAATTTCAGATATTAACTTTATGAAATGTAATGATCTTTTGACTTTATGAAATTTAATGATCTTTTAAAATGTGCTTACCATTAACCAACCACTATACTAAATAATAATTTGGGCAATTTTGCTACTAAATATTGCTAAAATTATTTATTTCTGAAGCTGTCTCTAGACAGCAGATTAAAAGCTATTGGTCCCAAATATGTGGCATTCCTGAGTCAAGCCACCATGTCAAGAAATGCCATTTTCTGTAAAAGGGACTAAAAAGGACTCAAAGACTAAACATAACACACCTTGCATCTGTGAAGACTGTTTACTAATGAAAACATCAAGAAACAGCCAACGTCAATTGTTTAGAATGAAAAATTGAAACTTGGAAACTGTGGCATAGAAGCTCATAGATTTTCATAGAAAGGACCTTGGTGGTCATATTCAGCCCAAAGCTCCTATTTTGTAGATGAAGAAATTGAGGCAAAGAGACATGACATAATTTGACCACAGCCAATTCATGTCAAAGTAAATAAGGATGAAATGTTAATTAAAAGACAAACAGAATGTTGATGATCTGAAGAGCCTAACTCCATTAGTGTTTCTATAACACAATTTAGGGTTTGTCAAGCCCAGTCTAGTTTCCCATGTCTTCCATCCTTTGTCTCCCAAAAACTATGACAATAATCTCAGTCCCAGCCAGGTTTCTGGAAATAATCCTCATTGTAGACAGATGAGATTTAAGGAAATCTAGTCAACATCTCCAGAATTGATATCAAATTAAACATGTTCTTTTTTTTTTTTTTTTTCTAAGCTCTGATTTTATTTGCAGAGGTTTTGCTTTGACTCCTTGACCAAATTCCCTTCTTGAATACAGTTTGGTAACTAGACCCTGAGATTGGCTTTGTTCCCCATTCTTGAGTTCCAGTCTCAGATATCTGCCTAGTAATATTCTAAGACTATGACTGTACATTGTTCTTGCCAAGCTTTGCTTCTTCCTACAGAAAGAAAAGTTAACCACAAATCCCAGACCAATTGGCCTGCTCTATCATTTAATGATGCAGCTGCCTAGATCTTTAAATATTCATAAAACTAAAAATTCTCACTGCTCCACTCTCCTTTATTCTTAGGATACCTCTATCACTATACATTGGATTACTCTTATTTTCAATACCTGTGACCTTTCTCATTTTATTCATTTAGTCAACAAACATTTATGGAGTGCCTCTTGTATGTCAAGTATTGTGCTAAGCATGGGTGCAGATAGTAAGGATGAAAAAAAGTTATACTTTAATTCCTGACTTTTACGGATTTACATTCTTGTGACAGCAACAGATTGTAAATGGTTCACACAGACAAAAGCACATGCTTTCAAGGTGAGAAATGTACTAGGAAGGAAACACAGAATTACAGTCAAGGAAAACTTTTCTAGAAAAGTAACATTATGTCTGGATATTTGAAGGATAAAAATGAACCAGCTTTCGAAGCACTGGAAAAACTATTTCAGACCAGGAACCAGCAGATGTGAACATCCTGTAAAGGCTAGGGAAGTTGGGGAAACTAAACAGAGACCAGTATGGCTGGAATATATTGAGGGGAGAGGAAAGCTGCTCAAATGAGAAAAGAGAGGCAGATTATGCAAAGCACTGTGGGCCATGGGAAAATATTTTCATTGCATTATAATTGTAATGAGAGAAACAACATGGTTTTCATGTTTAAAAGATTATTCTGCTGAGTTGAAAACAGGCATTCAAATAAAGACAGGTCCACAATGTCCACAGCAACATTTTTCACAATATCCAAAAGGTGGAAACAACCCTAATGTCTATCAATGGATGAATGCATAAACAAAATGCTAAATAACCATATAATGAAATGTTTCTTGGCCATAAAAAGGAATGAAGTACATGCTATATCATGGATTAACCTTGAAAACATGCTAAGTGAAAGAAGCCAGACACAAAAGGCCAGAAATTTATGATTCCATTTAAATGAAATGTCCAGAATAGGCCAATTCCTAGAGATAGAAATAGATTAGTAGCTTCCAGGGCCTAGGGGATGGGCATGGGGTGTGATTGCTTAATGGATGAGAGTTTCTTTTGGGGGTGATGAAGATGTCCTACAATTAGATACCAGTGATACTTGCAAAACATTATGAATGTACTAAAAGCTTCATTGTACATTTCTAAAATAGTAAACATGATAAATTTTACATTATGAAAATTTTACCTTAAAAAAAAGATCATTCTTTGAACAATAGACTACTTTGTAAGAGAGAGGGGTTAGCTGCTGTGGCAGTAATCCCCATACATGGACAAAAACAGTGACACCAGAGACCAAGGAATGGGAAAGATCTACTGTGTATCTTGGAAGTAAATTTCACAGGATTTGATAATGTAAATAACTGAGCTGGGGAGAAGGAAGCTGAGAGGAAGGCAGACATCCAGAATTACTCAGAAGCTTCTGACTGAAAGAAGAGCATGCTTCAAGAGGAAATGAAGGGCTCAGCTTTGGACTCAACCTTGAGATGCCCATGATCCAGGCTAGGGTACCCTATGCTAAGACACTTCCCTGTTTTAGCATATTACTTTAATTTTCTAGACTTCACTTTTCTCATCTACAAAATAGAAATATTAATGGTATCTATCTAATTGATAGTTGTTAGAAGTTAGGTAATTGATGTAAGGTTCTTAGCACAGTTCTTAACACACAGTAGACCCTCAGTCACTATTAGAGATTATTATTGTTGTTACAATCTTTATTCTAATTACTATACTTATTCCACTTGCTGATTCTCTGTTCCTCTTACCAGCTTCTGCAGATGCTTAGCCCACCCAAGAGGGTTGGTTTTGAACAAAGTTTCAAGCCCTCCAAGTTTGCTCCATGTAACTGCAGCTAATGAGTCCATAACCAGTCAGAATCTCAGATATATTAACAGAGAGGGAACTGTCCGGCTGAAAATAACATTCAGATTTCTTAGCCAGACAAGTATATTCCTATGGTAGAGAAGGCGCATTGAGCTCCAATAACCACATGACAATTTTCCTTTTAAAAGCATCCAACTCACTTTCTTCTAATTTTATACTTTCTTAGGATCCTCCTATCCTTAATTTTATTTCCCCAAGCTTTCTCTCCCACAGGGAATAAAATGTGCTGACAAGCTGATGGAAGTATTCCAGTCTATTTGATAGTTAATTTCCTTATAGAGACTTGTAAATTGATGTTCTGGTTTATAATCAGACCCTTATAAGTTTAGTCAGAAGGGATCAATTTGCCTGGGTCTGTTAACCTCTGGATGACCACATAATAACCCAGTTTCTGAACCTGAAAGCTGTGTATCCGAACCTGGTCAATGACAATCCGCTAAGGAATGACACATACACTGTAACACCAGGCTAGAAACAGCCACTTAGACTTCACACTGCAATATTGTGCAGAGTTGTGCATATTAAGTGAGTTAATGTATATTAAAGTGCCTGGCACATGTTAGACTCTCAGTAAACATTATTTTCTATTTTGTAAACCGTATGCAACTCACAAGGGAAAAGAATCCAAGTTTGAAAGATTTCAGATGAACTGAAATGATTCTACATTTTTTGTGCTCCATCTTATTTTTTTTTTTCTCTAAAGAGTTTCCTTTTTAGTGTTTTCTTGTTTGGCAGCTGCCTTTTGCAATTGGCTGTCTCCATAGTTCATCACTTAGTAATGCTTAAAGAAGGCATTAGTGCAAATGAAAGTGATATCTGAGAATAACCATATATATTCTGAAGAATAATTAGCTCACAAACTCTGTGATCTTGGGCAAGCCACTTGACCTTGCTACATGTCTGTGACTCACTAGTCAGTAACCATGCCTCACCAGCCCATCCTATAATGTCTCTTAGTGTTCCTTCCATCTCTAATAGCTATAAATTATATTCACTACTGAATCCTCAGCACTTAGCACCCCATAGGTGCTATTGACATATATGTTGAATGATTGTATTTTAAGTCTATGTTTGGTCCATAAAACTCATAAATAAGCCCAATTTTTACAATAAAGAAAATGGAAATCAGTCACTAACTTGCTTTACACAAAAGTCTAAAGTTCTAAGCTTTAAAAAATGTAACTGGCAAAAAAAAAAAAAATTATTGGCTGAAAGTTGAGAACAGACTCTCATATAGGCTTTCTATATGCCAATCTCAACATCATTATAAAGGGTGAATGCATGAATGTATTTATTAATTGATCAAAACTTGTTGATTTTTTTAAAACATAAATTTTATGGCTTTTTTTTTTCATTTGGGCCTTTTTTCACACCTCCAAATGCCCAGAAAGCAGTGTTCACAAGAACTAATTTAACAAATCTATCCTTTTAGAATTTCTGTTGCTTTAAAGAAATGATGAAATCCTTCAACATTGATTATAATCACAGTACCTAGGAGAAGCTCTTTTAATTTCTGGTGGCATATTTACTTTCTAGAAATTATCTGTAGCTTTTTAGCTCACCTAATTAACATTCCTGACTATAAAACAATTATAAATGATAACTTTTGCGTGCCTTTCACCTTTGTTAATAAACAGTTTAAATAATATGGGAGATTTTTTAGATTCCATTTTAATATATCACTGCTGGCATTTAACAGAAACCAGGACACCAGTTCAAAAATCATATACCAAGTCAAGCACGGAAAACGAGCTTACAGAAAAAGTTGTGTTGTCTTTTCTAATAAACCTCACATTTTTTAAAAGGGAAGCAAACTATTTTTTCTGATTTCTTATTTTGTTTTTTATTTACTCACAATCACTACAGCATAAATAAAACTAGTTCAATTAGTTCAGTTTCACAAGTATTAGTGACTACCTAATGGGAGCCAGCCACTATGCTAGGTTCTAAGAAGTACCAAAGTAATAAGACATATTTTCTAACTCTCATGAAGTTCACATATAAGTAAATGTTTTTGTTGTTTTTTCAATATCTCAGCTGCCACAAATAATTTTACTATTACCAGTTTTATATTTTGAGGTTTAACATAAGATATTACTGCCTTAATATGTTTGAAAAATTTCTGGTCTGAGTTAAGCTAGAAAAATTTAAATAATTACAATACATCATCATACAAGTAATAATAAAAGTATTGTCTCAGCCTGGGTACCCCAGAATACAAAGCCTAGGAAACAAAAATGTAACTTAGGGTCCAGAGCTAAGGAATGGAGAGAAGTGAGGAAAGAAAGGTATGTCAAGAAAAGATTTCATGTTGCGTTGACTGGTCATCCATACAGAGGGCTGGATATTAAGTATTATAGGACACCTTAATAATCTCTTAGGGAAAGAAAGTATGAAGCATTTATTCATTACTATTGCCCCCTATTGATCAAGGGTGGTTCCTCAATAAATTAACTCATCATCTCTAGGTTGCACATGCATGAATACTGAGCAAAATCTCAGTATGTCTTATGCTGCTTCACCACCAATAAGGAATCCTTGTGGAGTGGGAGGAGGAGGAGGAGCAAGAGGTAAATTGTAACAGCTTGAAGCAGGGCACTGTCAGGTTGTTTTCTTATGAAACTGGGCAGCACCTTCATAGAAATGGTCACCACAGCCACAGCTGGGATAAGAGTTGAGGCCGACAAAGGCATTTGATAAAAGCATATGTAAGACACAAAAGCAGAACTGAATAGAGAATGATTTATTCTATCTGGAAATAAAGAGTTCAGAAATTTCACAAACAGTTTGTCAGAAAAATTCTTAGAAGTAATTGAAGTACGAGGCCAGGCGCAGTGGCTCATGGCTGTAATCCCAGTGCTTTGGGAGGCCAAGGCAGGAGAATCATTTGAGTTCAGGAGTTCGAGACTAGTCTGGCCAACATGGTAAAACCCTGTCTCTACTACAAATAACAAAAAGTAGCTAGGCATGGTGGCACGTGCCTGTAGTCCCAGCTACTCGGGAGGCTGAGACATGAGAATCACTTGAACCTGGGAAACAGAGTTTGCAGTGAGCTGAGTTCACATCATTCATTGCACTGCAGCCTGGGCAACAGAATGAGACTCTGTCAAAAAAAAAAATAAGTAATTGAAGTATCAGATGGCAAAAGCGGATTGGTAGTCTAGACAGAAGGAATAATATGTATGATACAGAAGTTTGAAACAACAAGATATATTTGAAGAAATGAAAGAAAATTAGTACCTGTATTCCTGGAGTTGAAGAGATAGTAGATGTGGTTAGAGATGTGAACAAAGCCCAAAACATAATGGATTTAATAAGCCATGTTAGGAGTTTAAATTTAGTACCAGAAAAAATGGACAGTCATTTGTATGGTTTTAAATATATATATAAACTTAGAGCAGGGTATAAATACAATTATGCTAAGAATTATACTAATTAATATTATTATGGAAGTAGGAAATATAAAAGATATTGCCTTTAAATAGATTCAGCTATGTTAAGGATACATATTATAAGCCCTAGAGTAAATACAAAAACATAATAATAAAAGGTATATGTAAGAAGCCAATGAAGAAAATAAAATGGAACACACACACACACACACAAATTCAACCAGCTCATAAGAAGGCAGAAAAAAAGAAATAGAGAAAAAATAAAAAGATAGAATGAAAACAAATAAAAAGACAGTATACTTAATACCAACATTTCAACAATTACAGTAAACATAAATGGACTAAACACTCCAATTAAAAGGACAAATAAATGCAATATTTGTCCTTGTAAAAGAAATTGGACACAAATAAATACATGTAAAAGAAATTGGACACAAACAAGTACATATTAAATAATTTTAATTTTTATAAAAGTTTAAATCAAACAAAAACATTTTATATTAATAAAAATCAGATCAATGGTTGTCTGGACAACTCATTAGTGCAAGATACTGACTTCAAAAATGTAAGAGTTAACTTTTTAGGGAGATGAAAATGTTCTATATATTAATTGGTTTCATGGCTATACAAATATATATGTTTCTCAAAGTCATTGACCTGTACACTTAGAATACGTAGGTTTTATTGTATATAATTTATACCTAAACAAAATTGACCAGAAAAAAAAAAAGGAAACAAACATCTCTCAAGTTTCTGACTTGAATGAATAAGTGGTGATGATGGAAAGAGTAAAGGAGAAGCAGAATGTTTTGGCCTCACATTACAGGTTTGTTTAAACGGAGTGCCAGTTCAAAGTTATGCCATTATGCTAAGGGCTGGAAGAGCAATGATACATAAGTTCACCGATTTGAAGAGTAGTCATAAAGTCTAATGAAGAATATATGAAAACGACTTTGTTGACTACACGATGGGAAATGTTCCACTAGAGTTATGGACAAAGCGCTATGGAAGAGAGATGCTTTATGCAATAAAATATTTAAAGTTCTCCATCATTGGGTAAAAAACAAATATTTGTATATCCGCATAGTAGAATGTTATTCAGCAATTTTAAAAAGCAAAGTATTAAACATGCAACCATATAGATGAATCTCAAGATAATTGAGTGAAAGAATCCAGACTTATCTTCCCTCAAAAAAGTACACGTTATATAATTCCATTTGTATATAACCCTAGAAAATAAAAACTAATCTATAGTGATAAAAAGCATATCAGTGATGGTGTAGGAGGAGGAGGAGATGGAGCGTGATGGAAAGGAAGGATTACAAAGGAGAATGAAGAAGTCATCAGGGGTGATGTATGTAGTCATTATTTTGATTGTGATCATGTTCTGAAACTTCCTCTGATCTCTATTCCTCCAAGCAAAATTAGTCACATTTTATTTTGTTCTACTGTGTCCCATGTTGGTTTCATGGGGAATCCATATGTCAAAACTTATTAAATAGATCACTTCAAATATGTGCAGTTTACTGTAGTCAATTATACCTCAACAAAATTGTCTTAAAAACACTGAAAACAATCTTGGAAGATGACAGATATATCATGTTGTAGCTGCACTGAGTAGCATATGATATACGTTAAAACCTAAATTTCTAATATTAAATATAATAAAGAAAATATTCAAGTTGAATAATAATATTGGCTAGCCCTCACTGAGTGTTTACACTGAGCCAGGCATTTTGTTAAGTCACTCACTTGCATCTTTTTATTTCATCTCTGCACCAACCCTATGAAGTAGGTAGTATTAACATTTTCAAATAATAAATGAGGAAACTGAGGACATAGAGTTAGAAGTGTATTCACCTGTGAGTAACAGAAAAACCAACTTCAAGGGCACAAACAAATAATGGTTGTTTTTCTTCAAAAAGTAAAAAGGGGAGTAGAATAGGCAATTCGCGTCTGTTTACCTGCTAAGTAATTTGGACAAGGACAGGTAGGCTGTTTCTTTTTCTGGCCCCACCCCCATGCACAGTGTACCACTTGCCTCATAGTTACATGATAGCTGTTGTATCTTCTGGAATCACAGGACTCTAGGTAAGACGAATAGAGAAAAACAGGCAATGAATCCACTAATAGCCAAGACTTCACCACTATATGGTGGTGAAAGGAAAGAAGACAAAAGGGTCATACTGGCTGAATTTCCTAGCTTCCCCAGGGGTTTCACCCAGCAGGCTTTTGCTTATTTGTCACTGGCCAGAACTGTGTCACATGGTTATCCTTAACTGGAAGACGGCTAGGGAGAAAGTGATTGTAGATAGAAGCCAGAGCAGCAAATCAGTAATTTCTGCCATTGCTACTAAGAGTTGAAGTCAGAATTTGGTATGAACTTATTCCCCAGGCCTGTGCTATTAACCATAATGTTATATGAATAAAGTTCTCCATAAACTCTCCCAAAAGCCATCTTAATATGCCAAGCAAGGAGAAAAAAATTCATCCTGAGAAACATGGATTTGACACAGGGTAAGTGCATAGGGAGCATGTAGATGACTTTTTAAAGTAACACTATTTTCTTATCTAATGCAGGTATAATTGGAAATGTAGGGAGTAAGGCAGGAGTGAATACAGGGAAGAAAGGTGGGCAATGGTGACCTACAGCTTAATTTCACATATTTTCTATCTAATAGCTTTGTCTCTTCTGTGGCTTTGTGATATAGCACCAGTTCCTGAATGTCTCATCTAGAAGGTTCTCTGGCACTTTGTCAGGGTAATTTCCCACAATCTACAAGTGTTATCTGGGTGCAAACAGGATGCAAGGTATTTAAAACAGAAAAGAAAAGTAATACGGTTCATAAAGAGAAGACATAAATATTTCCAAAGCACTTGCTATTCAAGACATTTCCCTATGAGATTAAGCCTGTACACATTTACACTGTATTATACTAAGAGTGTGTCCAGTATTTTGGTCAATTAGAATTTATGTAGTTTATTTGCTCAATAATTCAGTAGATAGAAAAGGTATTTTTGTCAAGTATAAAATATTACATGCATGTTAATGGCTTTTCTGACTATTAATACACAATTTTTGGTCAGTGAATTGAATATTGGTTAAGAATCTACTTTTTCAACCTAAATTATTAAGGCTTCATTATATATTAGCACATTCCAAAAACATATGAATAAATCTACAGTCATTTATTGAGCACATACTATGAGTCATGTATTGCACTAAGTTCAGAAATAAAGTAAAGCATCTTAATTATATTTTTTAAAATCACAGCCTAATGATGACAATTTGATAACCGCAATAGTAAATTTATGTAATTGGCACCACAAATGTCCTTCTGATTTTTCTTCCCTCTATATTTTTTACTTTTATTTTATCTTTGGATGTAACTGCAAGATAGTTGATCAAGATGATAAAGTAATAGCAAGAACTCTGTACAGTTTACACCTGAGAGATTTTAGAAACATACTCTAAATTTTTTATTATTTGATAAAATATAAAACAAATATTCAAATTACTTGCTAAGACAAAACATTGCCAAAGATCAAGTGTGCTGGTTATGGAGATATGTCAATAATTTTCTGCTGGAGATTCAAACAGCAACCTGGAAACTAGCACAGCCATCACGTCGTACTAAAACTGACAGAAGTGAGTATTCAAGCACAGTTCACTGCTTTTTGTCATCTACACGCATAGCAGGTACATACTGCTGATTTGCCATTTCACTCAGAGAAGACGAAAAACTCCATACTGCCTTAGTTTGGCTGTAGGTTGGTTAGCTGCTTAAAAAAAAAAAAAAAAAAAAAAAAAAAGCTTAAAAATCATATTCAAGAAAATCCCCTAACTTTTATATAGAACTACAGAACATAAACAATGCACCATTTTCTTTATCATCAATGATTTTGCAATATTTTGATGTAGACATTGAGACTTCTTCAATACTGAGTCATTATAAACCAACACTTTCTGATCTGAGAAAAACACATTCATGTTGAATTAAACTCATTCAAAGAGAAGGAAAGTACAGAAGGATCTTAGTCAAACATTCTTTTCCCCAGAATCAAAAAGATAAAATACCTTATTAGTGTCATTATTAAATAAAAGTCATAATCTCACTGATAAGACTCAAACCAGATTCCAAAAGGTCTCAGATAGTAGCCAACACTAAATGCTTATTGACCATTTGTCACATTTCAGGCACTGTGGTAGTAGTGCGCTACTGACTTGCTGACAAGAAGCCTGTTATCTACTAAGAAAAGTCTTATCAACATGAAATCATGAGATAATAAGAGTACATATTCTTGAAGTGTTAAATGGAAATGTACAAACTATTAGAAACTACATTTTTTATATCTATTTATCTATATATATATACACACACACACATATAGAAACCATATATGTAATTGTTTATAAGTACTTTATATAAACAGTTCCTAATAGGTACTCATTGTCTGGCTCAGTCAAGTGTAATAGGAAATCATGATGAGCAGTAAAGGAAAAAGAAGCAGAACTGGAATAGGGTGTTAGATGATGTACGGAATACAAATAAGAGGAGAGCAGAACAGTGTAAATGCTAGGAACTGCACAAGCAAAAGCACAGATCTGGAAATGCACAACGGTTGAGGGAATTGGCTGAGACATAA
Organism: Saimiri boliviensis; assembly: GCF_048565385.1. Lineage (NCBI taxonomy): Eukaryota > Metazoa > Chordata > Mammalia > Primates > Cebidae > Saimiri > Saimiri boliviensis. Next base: position 73,472,708 of record NC_133459.1, read on the forward strand.
AAAGGAAAGCTCTGGCTATCATGGTCAGTTAGTACCAAACACTGGATCTGATAATATTGAACAGTTCACTTGAGAGCACTGAGTAGTATATCGAGAAGTTTGCATTTCAGCTAGTGGGCAAAAGGCAAAGACAGTGTCTGAACTGGGATGACATTTCATTCAAGATTTTTCCATGCATTGTTCATAGTACCAAGTATATTCTTTTTGCATACACATTCAAATGTTTATCACATGTCATCGAAAGCATAAGCAACAACAACAAAAAAAAACTATATAACCTACACCACCAAAAATGTTTAAATTTTGTTTTGCAAATGATATAGTCAGAAAAGTGAAAAGACAACCCATAGAATGTGGAAAATATTTGCAAGTAATATATCTAATAAGAGACTTGTATCCAGAATACATAAAGAAGTTTATAATGACAATAAAAAAGAACAAATAGCCAAATAAAACATGGGCAAAGTCTTGGAAGAGACAATTATCTGAAGAATATATACACATGGCCAATAACACATATACATAGATGTTTATAATTAGCCACTGGGGAAATGCAAGTCAAAAACCACAAGGAGATATCACTTTATATCGACTGGAATGGTTACGCTAAAAAAGATTTAGACAATAACAACTGTTGATAGGGATGTGAAGAAATATTGCAGATGGGAATGTAAAATGATTCAGACATTTTGGAAACAATTTGTCAGTTTCTCAAAAAGGTACAGCTACCATATGATACATCAATTCCACTCCTAGTTATATACTCAAGAGAAATGAAAATATATATCCATAGAAAAACTTGTACAAATACATTTATGGCTACATTTATAATAGAGGCACTGTGAAAATTAACCCAATGTCCATCAACTAATGAATAATAAAATATGGTATATTTTCACATAATGGAATAATATTTAGCCACTAAAAGTCTGAATAAAATATCCAAAATAGGCAGACCTGTAGAGACAGAAAGTAGATAAGTGGTTGCCTAGGATTGGCAGGGGGTTGGAGGAATGGAGAGTGTATGCTAATGAGTTTTGTGTTTCTTTTAGGGGAGACAAAATGTTCTAAAATTATATTATGGTGATCATTGCACAACTCTGTGAATATCATAAAAGAAAAATGGAATTGGTCACTTTAAATAGTTGACTGGTATTGCATGTGAATTATATCTTTAAAGGCAGTTTTTTTACAAAATTACACTTCAAAAATTGCCTGTGTTTTAATTGTCCCAGTAAAGTTTTGTTGATGGCAGATTTGGTTCTTTGCCTCCCTGTCTCCCAAGACTCAGCAAATGCCTTCAGAGATAGAATCAGCTCAGTTTCTACTTACTGAAACAGGCTTGTCCCTGAAAAAGATGTTTATTAATCACCTATTAAGAATCACCTACTGTATCTGCCAATGGGCTGGCATTTTACTCAGATTTCTAATTCAGTTACCTTTTAAAGGTATGTTTTCAGTGACTAAAAACACATCAACTATGTTGATAATAAATTATGTACACCATCCTATTTAGCTACATCTGAATTAAAAATTCTAATAGTAAAGTTAAAAACTTTGTCTGATTAAAACTCCTTCTTGCTAAGACTCCCATTCATGTGTCCACAGGGTAATTCAACACTTGGCCAGCTATTTAGTTGTAACAAGATGTCAGTCTCTATTTTCATGGATCACTTTTATCTGAAATCTTTTCTCTGCATGATCCAAATTTACTGGAATCATAATCTGTTTTTTGTAATATGTGAAAAAGTGGAGAAATCAATTATGTGTAATTATACATGGAGTCTCCCAGTACTTTCAGAGTTTATTATTAGTAAATTTCTTGACGAAAGAAGTGCAAAAACAGAAATATTCCATTACAAAGAAACTAGGATAAGGTAGTTGTTTTTTCAAGTTACTCTTACCTTATCCTGCCTTTTTTTTAATAGTATTTAATACCCCCGGGATACTTTACATGCATTTGTCATTTTACTTTTATTATTGTCTGTCTCTCCCCAGAGGAGTATAAGTACTATGAGGAAGGAGACCTTGGTATTTTTCATTCCTATGTCATAAACACCTATAACAGTAAGTGCTCAATATTTCAATATCATAGGTATTCAATAAATGAATTTAACATGTAGGAAGCATTAGAAGAGTTCTGCAATTGCTGGCTAAATAAAAAGAAAATCAAATGCTTTTACATTTAAACTATTTTATCTCACAAAATTTCTCCCATATCCTGATAACCCTGTCATCTCAACTGTTTGCAGAATAAGAGTTGGCATTTTCAACATGGTGAACAAAAATGTTTGAGGTTATCATTCACTGTTAAACTATGGTTATTTTAGATACATTGCTTATTATTATTGTAATTTACCATAGACTGATTTGCATTGGAATAAGCAAAATGAGAAAATTTTATTTGGAGATGCAGTTGTACTTTTTATCAAGCCATCATTAATGTAATATTTTTTGTTATAAGAACACAATTTTGAGAGTGTGGGAGGAGGTAGAGGAGCAGAAAAGATAACTATTGTGTTCTGGGCTTAACACCTAGGTGATGAAATAATACGTACAAAAACAGTCCTGTGACACATGTGTTCTTATGTAACAAACTTTTACATGTATCTCCAAACCTAAAATATAATTTTAAAAATAAATTTAAAAAAATTAAAAAACACAATTTTAGAGTATTTTGATAAAATTTTGATGAAATCCTCCTTGGATGTAGTCATATAAGAAATAGTCATATTCTGGCATTTTTTATTATTCACATTTTTTATATCCCAGATCCATCATCACTCCTCTATGGAAAATGTTTTTAATTCTTAGACTTCTTTCATTTTGTTTTTAGAAATAAATCCAAAAATTCTATCACCATGTTTTCTATAATTTTAATTTCTTAATATTTTTATAAGTGAGAATTTTAAAGAAATTGCTAAGATAATACAATTTTTAGGCCGGGTACAGTGGTTTACCCCTGTAATCATACCACTTTGGGAGGCTGAGGCAAGTAGATCATTTAAGCCCAAGAGTTCAAGACCAGCCTGGGCAACATGGTGAAGCCCTGTCTCTATAAGTTTACAAAAATTAGCCGAGTATGGTGGCCTGCACCTGTACTCCTAACTACTTGGGGGGTTGAGGTAGGAGAATTGCTTAAGCCTGAGAGATCAAGGCTGCAATGAGCCAGGATCACTCCACCGCACTTCAGCCTGGGTAACAAACAGATGGGGTGATTCTGTCACACACACACAAAATTTATAATTTTTGTCTATTTCTTGTAAAATTTATCCTTAATCTTTATCTTATGCCAATTCAGGATCTGTATCTTCTCACGGTCTTTCAAATAGGTGACCACTCATCTTTCTTAGTGGTCTATCATATTTTTTGCTTCTATACTTCGTTCTAGCTGTCATGATACCGTAGTAAGCCTCAATATGTGAAACAACTCAAGAAAAAGTTCAATGAAAAACACCAATTTTTTACAAAAACACTTGTATATACCCTTCAAAAGTTTTTGCCTGCTTGAGATTGGTTTGTTTCTTTTAGCTACTGAAACATTTCTTATTTTTTCTCTTTGATAGGTAATCATTAGATTCTGTGGGATTTTAAATATAGATCACATATATCTTAATATTATCATAGTGTAGTTTTATATAAGAACACTTTATAGACTCATGCATATAAAAGATTCCCTCCTTTGGTAGGAAAATGAAAGAATTTGAGATGTACGGCTGGGCACGGTGGCTCAAGCCTGTAATCCCAGCACTTTGGGAGGCCGAGGTGGGTGGATCACGAGGTCAAGAGATCAAGACCATCCTGGTCAACATGGTGAAACCCCGTCTCTACTAAAAATACTAAAAATTAGCTGGGCATGGTGGCGCGTGCCTGTAATCCCAGCTACTCAGGAGGCTGAGGCAGAAGAATTGCCTGAACCCAGGAGGCAGAGGTTGCGGTGAGCCGAGATCGCGCCATTGCACTCCAGCTTGGGTAACAAGAGCGAAACTCTGTCTCAAAAAAAAAAAAAAAAAAAAAAAAAATGGGGATGTAAATTGAGTTTCACATAAAATCTCAAGGGTGGTTTTTGTGGGAAATGTTAAACTAAGTGAAGCAGTTGCAGAGATTAGCAGTTCAGGACCCATTTCCTTACCAACTCATTAACACTGAAGAAAAGTATCAGAAGATGATGAAAAGATAACAGTAGATACATTTTTTTTTAAATGAGTAAATGTGTCACACCTAAACAAGAAAGGGTCTTATTCAGAAACCATTCTGTAAAAGATGTAGTTTATCTGCTCTACCTACTCTGTGTGTCAAAATCTTGAATGAAATTTTCTACTGTATCATCCCAGTTGAGATATTATGTTTAATACCATTTAGAGAAATTATTTGGGCATATTACTTTTAAATGATAGTAAAAAAAAATTATTTTAGAATGATTGAACCAATACCTTAAAATAAATTGTATAGATAAACTAATAATTTAGAACATGGTTTTCTACATTGTTCTAGAGGAATTTACAAGTCTCCTATAAAAGACAAGCCAGGACCATGGTCTTGCTATCAAATGTGAGAGAAATTGTTATATTTATAAAACTCATTATCATAAGCCATATAATAAGTGCAAATAACATAATTGTTCTATCACATTTGACTCCATCAGTTTCATATAGGTGTCTGAAAATCACATAAAAAGCTTATGATTTCCAGCTCTGTCTTAAGTCAAATCATAAGAAATGATTTCAAAAAGCTTTATTGGAAAAGATTTATATTAGCAACAGAGGGTAAAAACTGAATTATACTGTCAAAATTTAAAATCTGTAGCCTGTACCCTGCAGGAAAAAGAAAAGAAGACTGGTGTATTACCCATCTCCACGTATTTACATGGTGAAGATTTTTGCCATCAATAACATCAAAACACATTTTCACCAAATACATCAGAACACTGTACCAATATACACTGACTCCTGTTACAAGTTGCAGTATGTTGATTAATATCAAATGGACCACCTTGACCTGTGAACACAAAAGCTACTATAATCTAATATCACTAAACCCAAAGAAGCAGTTTACAGGAAAATTAGAACTGTTTCTTCATTTGGGAGAATTAATTTCAAAATTAAACATTCTTAATGTATGTTGAACTGATCTACTGGGGTAAAAAAAAAAAAAGCAAATTTGATTTTCAAGCATTAACATTCACTATCAAAAGCTTATCAATTTGTGTAACATGATTTTGTGAATGAATCACCTTCCTCTCATAAGACCCCCAAAAGGAATTTTTTGCAATAGTTTTTATTATTTTTCTGCCCAGAGAAAAGCTTTGTAATTAATTTTACATAATCAGCAAATAGAATGAATAATCTGGCTCTTTACCTGAGAAGTTAGGACCCATGATCCTCAATTCCATGACTTCCACAACCTGAATTTTTTAAGCTTTTAATTTTTTTAAGTTCTGGGGTACATGTGCAGGATGTACAGGTTTGTTACACAGGTAAACATGTGCCATGGTGGAATTTTAATATCTGCAAATGACCTAGAACCATTAATGTTGAGAATCAGAAAATAAATGATTAGAAATAATCTATAAGTTGTTGACCATTACAAACATTTATCTGAAGTCTCTTCCTGTGTTGAACTTTATTGCCTACACCATCAGCACCACTAGGCCAGTCTATTTTTTCTGACCATAACTGATTAGGGAGTCCTTAATCTATTTTCATCCAAATGTTCTCGCATTAAATTATGCTGAAAACAAAAGCATTTACCTTATTGAAAGGATGCCAAACACTGATTAGTTCATCCTCAAAATGTTTAACAAGATCTCAGCAGGAGACAAAGAGATGTCTAGAGAGAACAATCAAGCTCTTGCTAAAAAGGAAAATTCACCTCGCCTCACAAAACTGCCACTAATGTACAAAGTTACAACAGCCGCAATAATTATGACCAGTGCTGTATTTCCATGTAAGGGAACAACATTTATAACTAAAATGTTTCTTTATCAGAGTGTTTTGTAGAGGTGGGATAATTCTGTAAAGGGGTCCCACTTTTTGCTGTTTGTCCATCACTTTTCATGTTAGAACTTGGCAGAACTATTCTTCCAGATGGCCATGGCCATTTCCATTTTTGCCACACATATTTGTTTTTCCTTCACTCCGGGCAGTAGTGTAGAACACATGAGCAGTCTTTGGTATTAGAGCTAGGTTCAAGTCCTAGTTTTTCACTTATTCCTTTGTAAATCATTTTACAATCCTGACCCTTAATTTCCTTCTCTATAAAATAAGGGTAATAATTCCTACCTCCAGAAGCCATTATGAGAATTAAATGGTATAATTTACGCAAAACGCCTGACACTGAAAAGCTATCAAATAAATATAAAATCCTTTTCCTACCTGTTATGGATAGACCTTTATAGGTAATAAAGTAGCATCTGAAATACAAATTTTTAAAATCCTATTTGGCATCCAAAACTTATTAATATTGAAGGTGTTATTTTTCACACTGATGTATTATTCAAATGTTAAAAAAGAAAAGGAAAACACTGCTGTCTTTAAATAGCATACATTTCACTTTAGGCTATCTGTTTATAACAATGAAGCAGGAACATTATGCAGTAATGAGGCGGTTCTAAAATCAACGCTGGAGGCTGTGAGAACCAGGAGAAAACAGAATGCCACAGCACCAGAGGTTATTGGAACTCAGTGCCCAATGCTTAGAGCACACCTCATATAAAATTAAAAGGAGCAGGAATTATTCTAGTACTAGTAATTTATGATAAAAAAAATACACATGTGGCATCACCTCAAGTCAGTTTATAACAACTAAAATTCTATGAGATTCAGAAATCATTTTTATAGAATGAAATTGTCAATACTAATAAAAATGTCCTTATCTTTCAAAGAATAAGAATGAGTCCATGAAATAAAAGGTCAGTTCCAGCTGCAGTTAAAGTAGAATATGTGTTATTTTTCTTAACAGTAATTTTAAGCAGTCCTGAAAAAAAATAGCACAGACCCAAAGCCCTAATATCAGTCTGAAAATAAATTATGCTGCTAACAGGTAAATATTTTTATTATCTCTAACAACTTTGTATTAAAACCATTGTGAAAATGCAGTTCGATTTTTTAAAAATTGCTCTCAAACATGTATATGCATTTGAATGATGCATAAATTATGTTACTAAGTTTGTTTTATACAATGCAGAGTAGAGCAGAAAAGACAAATACTTCACTCAAAAAGTTGAACTGAGAATGCATTTATTTGGCTATAGCCAATAAAAGATTTCAGCACAAACTTAAAGAAATGGTCTTTACATGCTCTAAAAGTAATTTTTAAAAACATGTAATTTAATATTGAAAATATTTTAAGCCCCTCAATGTTAACAATTCTATAGCATGGGTATGATTGATATCTGTTTTACTGTTGACAAGATTAAGGCAAAAAGAGGTTAATTAACCTGTCCAAGATCACAACTGTAAGTGGAAAATCTGGATTTCATTGTCTGACTATAGATCCCACACCTTTATCTTTTACATTATGTTACTCCGTCTCTGCTTCATATTTTCATAATGAAGTACTGGATAGCAATGTTGACTGGAGGCAAGGGTGGTGCTCAATCTCCATGATCTCTTTCAGCCTCCATAGCCTAATGATCATGTGATCTTAGTAGTTAATGAGTTCGGGCAGAGTCATACTGCTTCTGCAGGTATTTGAGTATCCCTGGTTTCCTCAGGGGTAAATTCTTGCACTTCTTCCAAAACTAAATGTGAAACAAAAAAGAGAGCCACTTTCTTATGTACAGTTCCCCTCCTCCACTGATGACAACCTCAGAAGTCACCCAGAAGATGGATGTTCTGGCCGGCATTAGAACCTTTTGCATAATTTGCTAAGCAGAACTGACTGACAGTAGCCAAACTGTAATTGCAAATTATAGTATTGTAGATTATGAGCAATGACATCGTTGTTGAAAGAACAGTGAGAAAGAAAGAAGAAAGATGAGATTAGAGTATACGGGAGCTTTTGAGTAATTGCAAATTCCAAAGTCCTAAAAAGCGAAATTCATACAGGACGGGCTGGTTCAATATTGTTGGATAACAAAAGAAAGAAAAGGGACTTCAGGGTAAATTACTAATAGGCAAAAATGTAGATAACTAGAAGTGTGTGATACCACTTCTACCAGTCACTAACAGAGGAGGCAGTGAGAGGTGGCCTTTAATGGATGTATGAAATAAGGCGAATGCTTAAGATTTAGGGTCTGAAAAAGCAACTAGTATCCTAGAATCATTCTAAATATGATTAAGGTTGGAAGGGGGAACAAAGGTCAGTTATGAGATTATTTAAGCTTTTCAATTCCTGAGATTGTTTTCTGAATTAATTTTATTCCATACCGATATTCAAGGAAGAAGAAAAATAGAACATAGACTACTTATTGTTGATAGAGCAAACTCTCTGAAATAGTAGCTCATAACTTATTAATGTGTAGCTATTGCTACCCTATGGCTGCAATAATGAACACAGTCTTCTCGGCATATAGTTAAATACATTCTTAGTGACTCCCCCACTAATAATGCTAACTTATGAAACATTGCCTAAGAAACCGGCAATGCAGGAAAGCAGTAGATTTTATTTTGTACTTTTTTTCCATGCAAGAAGTCTTCACATGGAAATCAGCAAAACAATTGTTGTGACTATAGCAGTAAATCAGTTTAAATATAAACTGTAACGTATAATTTGTGGGTACTAAAAGACTTTCACTTAGACTCAAGAAGTTATCAATGAAGAATGATTACTTTCTATTGAAAAAAAAATTGTTTACCATTAAAAACCCATTAAGATCTGGTACAAAAAAAATCAGGATGAACCCAAAGCATAACCTCTAACAGGTTTATACAATTCTTCAGCAACTCTTTGGAAGGACATAAATGGTTAGAAATAGTAAGAGGATTAATAGAAGATGAAGCAGAATTCTCGCCAATGAGCTATCTAGCTAACCTCAATTGTAACTGGCCCACATACAGGATACAGACCTTTTTTTTCTTTATTATTCCCTCTGTTATCCTTCCCATTTTGAGAGATTTCTCAGAGCATGACCTTGTCCTTTGAATTTTTCGTTGCTTTTCCATTTTCCATATCTCTATCTGCTTTTTCTCCCTTTGGCAATTCAGTTTCTTCCTCCGTATTTCTCAAAGTGGCCCTCTGATTCTTAATCCTATCATCGACTGCAATGATGCAGACTGAAAAATCATCACACTCCTGTAGTAGCATCTGCTTTACCTACATCAATCTATTTCTCACAAGAATAGATCATCCTCCTAAAGCACAATGTTCTTCCATAAAGATGTTTTCAACTTCCCTTCACAGAAGAATCTAATGGCTCCCGTTTGCTTCCACATCATATCCAAATTCCTGATTATATGAATCATTTATCACCAATGTCCATCAGTATTTATATGAACATCTCCCGACAATTTTAATTAATCCTGTGTACATGTCTGGGTTTTTGTATGTACTTAAACTTGCTTCACATAATATTGCCCTCCCTCACTTAGGGAAGGAAGGTTTCTCCTGAGTGAACCATTCCTCTTCGCATGCCACCTTAAAAGGGACTGTGCTTATTCTGTTTCTCCCCTAGGAATGTCCAGCCCCATCACTCTATCCATCACTCTATCTTTCTATCTTCAAATTGACTTCCCCTTTTCCCAACTAAAATGTCACCTCCTCCTGAATTCATCTCTATCCACTCATCTTCAAATAACCTTTCATGACTTTTGAGCCAAATGACACATTCATCTCTGTTTTTTTTGTTTTTGTTTTTGTTTTTTTGAGACAGGGTCTCAATCTGTTGTCCAGGCTGGAGTGTAGCAGTGCAATCACGGCTCATTGCAGTCTCTACTTCCCAGGCTCAGGTGATTCTCCCACCTCAGCTTCCCAAGTAGCTTGGGACTATAGTGCATGCCAACATGCCCAGCTAATTTTTGTATTTTTTGTTGAGACAGGATTTCACCATGTTGCCTAGGCTGGTCTTGAACTCCTGGGCTCAAGTGATCTGCCCTCATAGGCCTCACAAACTGTTGGGAGTATAGGTGTGAGCCACCAAGGCTGCCCTCAACTTTTCCTAACAACACTTAAAACATTCTATTGAATGAATGATCTGTTCAGTAGAACACAAGTTTCTTGTAGGTAGAATTCATGTATCCTCATTCTTCTAGTCTCCATGAATAATAGCTGGCTCATGGTAAATGCTTGAAATAATATGAGTTAATAGGATTCAAATTCAGTATAATAAAAGTCATTATCTGCTCTTCCATCTAATATTTCATTGAAATTATGATAAAGAAAAAATTTAACCCATGTTATCTGCATTTGGATTGCTCAGAAGCAGACCTTGAGATAGGGATTCTATACCACAAGCAATTTATATGAGGTAATACCAGGTAACACTAATACAGGAGACAAAAGTGAGATATGGAATGGCGGAGATTCAATAAAGGGCTCATTATCAACATATCATTTGGCACCTGGTGCTTAATTCAGCTAAGGAACTCAGAAGCCAGAGTAGAACATGCAACTCAAAGTTATCTCAACAGAAGGAAAAAGAAGCTGAGGTATTTGCTTACCAATTCCTGCTAGTCATTGGTTGAAGGCTGATGGGAGGAGACATTCTCTTGCTCCACCAGCCTGCCCATGGACAGGTAGATCAAGCTCTGCAGTCAGACAGAACCTCAGGCTAAGAGCTACAGGGACTGGCATTGAAAAATGATATGGGTGCTGAAAACAGGGAGCAATGAGAGCATGTAAGTACTAACAGCATCTACTACCCACAGAAAGGAGGGAGTGGGCCACAAGAAGATGTGAATTTGAAAGACAGAATGCAGATGGAAGATTTATAACTGAGAAGTGAATGAAACACAGAAATACACAGAAGTCAAAATACACAAAGAAAAAGGCTAAACCCCAGGAGTGGTGGTAGGTGAAAGAGGAGGGTTCCATCGATTTTATGGAATCTCCATCTAGATAGGATCTAGGTAGGATTGAGACTCAGAAGTCAACAGTGAAACATGAGGCTGAAGATGGGGGGACTGATGCAGGTCTGTTTTGCAGAGATTGGCATATTATAGCCTACCACCTGTTTTTGTAGTTTTAAAGTATTGTCTATAAAATAAGAATTTGTGCCAGAAATTACACATGATTCACAATGCCGAAATTTTTACTATCTGGCTTTCACAGAAAAAAAAAAAAAAAAATTGCTGACTCCTGGTTAACATGCATACTAGCCCTTTCTCACCCCTGGAAGTAAGGCTGCCTGAAGCGAGGCACTTAATACTGAACAAAAAATCTGAGCTAACTTCTCTGATCATACTAGAAAAAGTAAGACGGTATGTTAATGTGCTAATTAAAGCCCTCCTCATTCTGGTAATTAGGGATTCCCAAGCTTCATAGTTGGTGCCCTAGCCATGAAGCAAAAGGCAGAGGATGCCAGTCAGGAAACATCTCCCATACCCAGAGACCTCAGTCAGCTTCATTCTTCCAAATGGACAGCCCACCAAAATCACTAAATGTTTGACTAAAGCCAGCAATATGAAAAAGAAAGATATAGGATATAGATGAATTAGAAAAATGACTCCACCCCAAGAAACAATAATCCAGAGAATTTAAGAAAGCTTTTAAAATGCTCAAAATAATATTCTCAGAGACATTCCCCAAAATGTTGACTCTGTAAACAAGAAAAACATAGTATTTAAAAAAACATAGGCGAATAAGAAAGTGATCTTAGAAAAAAAACTATAATTTAAGAGAAGTCTTAGAAGACAAAACAGGGAAGTCTTCCAAGACAGAACAGTAAGGACAAAGAAACAGAAAATATAGACTAAAGAAACACAGAGGATATATCCAGAATGCTCAATATTGACTAATAAATTTTGAGAAAGTACAAAATTTTTTACTATGCTGTGCTATAAAAGTGATATGCATTGATATGCATTCAGTAGAAATCATCCCTCAAGTACCCATACAACCATTCTGGTTTTCACTTTCAGTACAGAATTCAAAAAATAACATGAGATATTCAACACTTGATTATAAATTAGGCTTTGTATTAGATGGTGTTGCCCAACTGTAGGCTAATGTAAGTGTTCTGAGCCCTTTTAAGGTAGGCTAAGCCAAGCTATGATGTTTGGTAGATTAGGTGTATTAAATGCATTTTTTTGACTTATGATATTTTCAACTTATAATGGGTTTATTAGGACATAACCCCACATAAGTTAAGGAGCATCTGTATAAAAGAAAATAGTAAATAAGTAAATAAAGTTGTTCATTTGAAACACAAAGATAAAGAAAAGATCTTAAAAACTTTCACACATTAAAAAAAGCAAAGTAATCAACAAATGAATTAGAATTAGTCTTATATCAGATTTTTTTTTTATCAGCAAAACTAAGTGCTAGAAGATGGTGAATTTATGCTTTCAAAGTTCTGAAAAAAATAATCTTCAACCAAAAATTACATGTCCAGACAAATGATTTGATCAATAAAGTGTGAAAGTAGAATAAAGATCTCTGTGTTTTGCAAGATCTCACTCATTTTATCTCCTGTGTACCCTTCTTTAGGAAGTGAATTTAAGGATATAAGCCACAAAGAAAACATAAGAACCGAGAAACAGGGTGATGTCCAGGGAACAGTGAAAGCAAGTCTCACAGTGACAGCTTTGGAATGACCCTAGAGAGTAATCAGGGCAGACTGGACCCAGTGGATACAGCATTCCAGGAGGCAGGTCTTCAGAGGAAAAAGGAATGCAATGGATTGAGAACTATGAAAAGGATAAGGATATGATAAAGCCTATTAGTGAAGTATTTAATCAGATAATTCACTGGGTTAGAATCTAGAATCATTCTCCTCTGAGTGGCAGTGAAGTCCTATATAAAATCTACTGAGAAAGAAGAGTAACTTCCATAGACCTATAAAGAAGGAAATATAATACTAACACACTGTACCTAGCTCTGCAGACATATTATGTTTATCTGGTCATGTTAGTGGGAGTATTGTTTATTGGCTTAGAAGATTGAGAGGAGCCAAGGTAAAAAGAAGTGGAAGAAAGCCCGGGAGTTACAATGTGTTTATCTTACAAAGTGGAGAGTTCAGAGGTACTGTCCATTGTCGATGAAGTAAGAAATACAGATTTGACTATATTTTTGAAGTACCTAAGTTAACCTGGAGGGAAACAGACTATTGATATGATCATATGTAGAAAAAGAGAATAGGGAAGTAAAAAGTAATATAAATAAATTCAGTCTTAACCTAGAATATCAAGAAGGAAATATGGCCAGTCGCAGTGTTTCAAGCCTGTAATCCCAGCACTTTGGGGAACCAAGGCAGGCGGATCACCTGAGATCAGGAGTTTGAGACCAGCCTGGGCAACTTGGTGAAACCCTGTCTCTATTAATAATACAAAAA